>NW_015505500.1:1107524-1139904 GCF_001515645.1 Sinocyclocheilus grahami
TTAAAGGGGTGGTTCACTGGGTTTTAGTATTGATTGTGTTTATGGAGTGCAGTCTAACATGTGTTAATGCTTCGTTTTTTTAAAAACGCATAATTTTTCACATAATGTACCTTTATTCCACACCGCTCTGTCCCTTCTCTGAGAAATACGCAGTTCATTTCCTGCTTTTATGAAGTCCCTCCCTCAGAAATAGGCGATGGGCTCTGATTGGTTAGCTAGCCCAGTGTGTTGTCCCACCCCTCTCCTCGGCGGCATGTGCTCCGGTTGTATTGTAAACAATGGCGTCGTTAATGTCTCTTATCAGTATGAGACCGATTGAGAAGCAGAGGATATTATTGAAGAGGATCGTGTGCAAGCACGGCTTTTAATGGTAGGCTTATGTTTTTTGTTTGTTGTTGGCTCATACTTTTAGATACGCTGTTATTTGTAAATGCTACTGCTTATGTTAGCTTTTAATATACAGTTTTATCCGAGCATGTGCAGAGCAGGGGAATGCGAGGAACAGTATTAAGAACTGCTGCTTTAGAACATTGATTTTGAAACTTGTGAATCCATTAGAATCGTTAGAAGACAGAATCGCGATTCATATATGAATAGATTTTTACGTGCACCTCTAGTTTTCTCTTCCTCTTCTCTAAAGCAGCGCAGCATGGCCTCGCCCCCTTTGTTGCATGTTCCCGAGGGTGGGGTTTATCTGGCTTTGTTACGACACGAAGTAACTTGTTGTAGTCCCTACCAGCTATGTTTGTAGGCATTAAACTGCCAGAATTTAAAAAACGATATCTCCGTTTGCATTGAAATTTCAGCTTCGTAACTTTGCAGATATTGTTTATGCTCAAACAGCAACATTACACACTAACTAACCTTAAAAAAAGTGAAATCACAATCAACCACCCCTTTAAAAAAAACTTAATGTCCCCAACCTTTGACTCTGTAAAGTCTGTACAGTCAATGAATAACTGGGGAGTCTTTTCAAGTGATTTGCAAGTTTGTTTCATTTGAAAGATACACATCAGACTGCACACACAATCAAAAGTCTTTACTTACATCAGCCAAATCCAAGAAGCGGTTGAGGAAGATAAAAGCCATGTTCTCCCATTCCGCAGCCTGCATGAGAAATATTCATCAGTGACACACAGAACTGAAGAAGCTCAAATTAAAAATGAAAATGTAAAAAAAAAAAAAAAAAAACTCCAGAAAGAGGACACATCGCCACTTCGTCTTCACAACGCGAGGCAACTCAAACTGCTTTGCGAATCAAATTATTCACACTTGCTGTGAGCTCTTACTGGAGCAAACAGAGGAGAATTAAGCCAATTTCCCAGGGCTCTTAGCTGCCATCCTGTTCTCTGTCTCACATGAATGGTTGAAGCAGCTATGAGTGAATGTGTGTGTGTGTTTGGAGCTGGGCTCACTGTGAGTTCACCTTGGCTGCCAGGCCGGCCTCATAAAAGGCCTTGTCAGCTGGAATGAGCTCGGTGTGCCTCAGGAGAGAGATGGACAACTTGGCTGCCACTGAACTCTGTAGACAAGTAAACACACATGCAAAATTACAGTGACACAGATAACATAAAGGTGAAGTATGTAATGTTTTTGGATGTTAAAATACACATCCTATCCCAGTTTATTATGCCAAGTCAACATTGGCTTAACCGATGGCATGACATTGGGGCTGGACTAAGCCGATTGGAGGTAGGGGATTGTTTTGGAAACTTTTTTGAAATCCAGTCATTATTTTTCCAATTGTGTTTGGTGACATGGAAATTACACATTTGAAAGGCAATATGACAAGGCATTAACAAAACTTTGAACTTTTTATTAATAAAAATTGTAAATTTCAGCAGGAAATAATGTGGAACAGGACTTTATTACTGCCGTTTTTACAACAGCAGAAAAGCGTATACTATATATTTACAAAAGATTATGAAAACAAATATTTTTCTCTTGAACAACAAGAACTGTTGATTATGGGCACTAAGACCAGACATATCTGCAGTAGTGAACGTTGTCTGGACATTAAGATTTTTTTAAATGTATTCGATCACAAATAAAGTAAAAATAGTAATATTGTGAAATAATATTACAATTAAAAGTGAAGAGTTTTCTATTTTAATATATTTTAAAGTGTCATTTTTTTACTGTGATGGAAAAGCTGAATTTTCAGCAGCAATTCCAGTCTTCAGTGTCACATGATCCATGCTGATTTGGTGCTCAAAAAAATGTAGCGCTGCTTAACAGTTTTATTTGAAAGAGAAATATTTCATAACATTATAAATGTCACTTTTGATCAAATTAATGCACCTTGCTGAATAAAAATTGTAATATAATAAACCTTTTTTTAAATTTTTATTACTGACCCCAAACTTTTGAACGGTAGTGAAAGTTATATTAAATATATTTATGTGATATCAACATGCATATGTAAAACACATAACAAAGATCTGCTGTGAAGTATATACACACCAGCTGGTCAATGCCTTTGGCTGCAGAGCAGGTGGCGTAATAGTGAGCAACCAGCAGCATCTGCTCAAACACCTCATGGGCTGGAGAATTAGCTTCTGAAGACTTGCTCAGGTTTTCACACTGCACAGCACGGAGATACTGTAAGATTCACTATTTCCCACTTGAATATAGAATCAATATTGGCTAAATAATTTCCCAACCCAGAGCTCACCAGCAGCAGAATGACGTCTCTTAGATCGGCCCACATCCGATAAGCTTCCGCACAATCCCGGTCCCTTAAGCTCACAAGCTCCAGGAACATCCGCTTGTAGATGTTGAAGTTCTGCAAGAAGGAAGGGAAGATGTTTCTGATTAAATCCAGAAGTCCTTATGCTTGAAGGAGATGCATCATGCATCATTTTGCTTTCTTTTGTAAAATAAAAGAGTTTGATACATTATGCAGACCTGACTGGATGTACCTGTGAATAAGCAGGAACGCCATGCTGGGTGTAAAGGTTGAGTACTTTCTCTGCCTCACCCTCTTTGATCAGGTGAGTGGCGTACAGAGCGATGTACTTGTGCAGGACCTTGAAATTCTGTTGGAGAAGGGAAAGGCAGATACTCTGTGAAAATGGTGCCATGTTTCCACACTGACATGTCTGGGGGGGGAGAGCAGATGAATTGGCACCTGTTTCCAGGCTGTGTTGATGCATTTCTCCCACTGTCCTCTCTCAGCGTACATGTCAAGGGCAGCCACCACATCTACTCCAACCAACTAATTGAAAATATAGGAAAACTATTAAGACAAATTGAATTTTAAAACTAATTATACAATTACTAATAACATTACAAATATTAATAATATTGTAATATTAATAACATTACAAATATTAATTTTATTATTAAAATATGAAAACAGCTATGCAAATTAATATTATTATTAACATAATTGTACATTTTATATGATCCTTAATACATTTTATACTTTTATTATAATTAACTTGATATTTTATATTATTATTAATATATTTTACAATAATTGAATACTGACCGAAAAATAAAGGAAAACTAATACTGACAAATTAGGATTTAAAATTATTCAAACTATTCCTAAAAATACTAAAATTATTATAATAGAATTATAATTAAAAATATAAATTAATATTAATATTATCAAAATAAAACATACATTAATTATATTTTTAAATATAATAAATAGCCATGACCATTAATGATAATAATAATAATAATATTAATTATTAATAAAAAGAAGAATGATTGAATACTGAAAAAGGAAAACTATCAGGACAAATTAGGATTTAAAATAATCAAAACTACTAATAACTAAATTGATTCAAATGAAATAAAAATTCATTAAAATGTATGAATAATTTACTAAAAAACATTAAAAATAAGAATAGTAATAAATAATTACGTAAATCATAACAATGACTGTAATTATTAGTATTATCATTATTATTAACAATAAGCCTTTAAAGCAGCTTCTCATTGCCTATTGCTTTAACGTACAGATATAATAAATATCCATGACCATTAATAATAATAATAATAATGATGAATACTGAAAAATGGAAAAATAAAATGAACTATTAGGACAAATTAGGATTTAAAATAATTAAAACCACTAATAATTAAATTGAATAATTTACTAATAAACATTAAAAATATTAATAATAATAAATAATTACATTAATCATAACAATGGCTGATATTTTTATTAGTATATTAGTAGCTTCTCATGGTCTATTGCTTTAACGTACAAACATTACTACATTATAATTATATATTTACATTTATATGCCGCTTGCAATATGCTAATAAATGTAAGTTATTACAATAAAATAAATTGTGATTCATAAAATTGTGGCTATATTTCAGTCATTCATTTTTGGTTTAATTAAAAATAATAATGTTTTTTGGTTTAATTAAAAATAAATAAAAACTTTTTTAAAAGTTCAGTTGTCTATTATCAATAGTGTAGCAATGTTGTAATAATTTTTTATTTTATATCTACATTTGATGAAAAGCTTTTCCATTTTGATGTAGTTCCAGCATCTACCACTAACTGGCCAAGGCTAAGCAGCCAAACCTTGACTCATCATTTGAAGTCCTCTCTGTACTATCTCTAATAATAAAAGCAGAAAATAGACAAATTAATTTGATAAGGTGAACTTACGGAGTCAACTTTGCCTTGATTTTTCAGGTGCTCTTTGTAGCGTTTGTCCACATATTCCTCCAGCCTGTGAAGAGAGGAAATGTCACAAAACCTCAATAACGGCAAACTCCTATAGAGAGTGACGTCACAGTATTTTCAATAAGACATAAATATACAGTGGGGAAAAGAAGTATTTAGTCAGCCACCAATTGTGCATCTATGGCATTCTTAATGAGGTCCAGGTTGAGGTAGAGCTCAGCAGCCTGAAAGAAAGGGAAAAAAAACATTTGTATCTCAACAGGTCCATGGCTCGAGGACGCCAAAGAATAGATGAAGTGTTCTTAATGAGGTCCAGGTTGAGGTAGAGCTCAGCAGCCTGAAAGAAAGGAAAAAAAAACATTTGTATCTCAACAGGTCCATGGCTCGAGGACGCCAAAGAATAGATGAAGTCTGTGAGGTTTTTGTGTGGTCACATTGCTTTTGTGTCATACACTAAATATACACTCGCACACAAACAAACAAGCACACTGAAAGCACCATTTCCTCTTGGTGTGCCGCTCTCAAAACACAATACTTAGAAAGAATAAAAAGCTAGGCCTAGTATTTTGGAGGGGTTTTTCAGTATTTCTGCTCAAAATTGCATCTGTCAAATGTCAATGTCAAATAGAGAGTTTTATATACTTAATGTGATTCTATACCTGAAAAACTAAATAAAAGAAACATACCTTGTTGTACTTTCTGAGCTGAATCAGGCGTGGCCCGACGACCTGACTGATGTCCACAGCCTTGTCATGAGATAAAAATGTAATGGCCAATTCTGCTGCCTGGAGGACATGAAAAGATGAGAAAACCTTTGTAAAAACTGTAAATGCAACAAAAAATTAAATGCTTTATGAGCATAAAAACATTTTTCATGTTCAGATATTTCATGTCAACAGAGTAGCTCTTGCATCTGTCAAATGTCAATGTCAAATAGAGAGTTTTATATACTTAATGTGATTCTATACCTGAAAAACTAAATAAAAGAAACATACCTTGTTGTACTTTCTGAGCTGAATCAAGCGTGGCCCGACGACCTGACTGATGTCCACAGCCTTGTCATGAGATAAAAATGTAATGGCCAATTCTGCTGCCTGGAGGACATGAAAAGATGAGAAAACCTTTGTAAAAACTGTAAATACAACAAAAAATTAAATGCTTTATGAGCATAAAAACATTTTTCATGTTCAGATATTTCATGTCAACAGAGTAATAACCAACATTTTAATAATAAGCAAATAAATATAACAACATATAATTTAAAACATAATTGTGATAACTTTTAGACTAGTTTTGTCTACTTTCATTTATTGTTGTTGGCTCCAGTCAAGTTTTTTGGTTCTAAAATAAATAAATAAATAAATAAATACAATTTTTCTAAAAAAAATAACTAAACTAATGTCTTAAGGTGCAGTCACATTAGCAAAAAAGATTAATTGTCTACTGTCAATAGTGTGGCGACATATGAAACACAGCTCACACAAAAGTCACTTTCAAACCAAGTAGCTTTCTATTGATCAAATGGTGAATTTGCAAGACCATCTGAACCCGATGCAAACGAAATTCCTTCTCATTTCTCTCTAATGAAATTGACTGGATTTTGCACGTGAAAATTCACTGAAACATTCCTAAAATAATAACGGATTGAAACATATTGAAAATGTAATAAAAAGAATTTTCTGGACAACGGTGTTCTTTATGTTAGAGAATATGGTGACTGCAGCCAGGTGTCACTGAGTCTGAACTTTACCTTCATCCAACACTTCATCAGCAAGTCCATGTTAGACGAGTCCTTCACTTTCAGATAGCAGTCGACGGCTCTGGCATATTCGCCTGTCTGTTCCCACTCCTGAGCCTGCTCAACCATGCCTTCCACACCCCTGTAAACACACACATATACATCTATTTCTCATGGACTTGTAAGACATGTTTACCATCTCCTGCTTTCCTTCCGTCACTATTGACGTCATAGTACTCTATGGGAAGAAAAATGACAGAAAAGACTACCGTTTTATTAGTGCCGGCTAGATAGTTTGCAGTTCATTTTACTGTGAGAGTTTTGAAGGCTTGAAACCCCTATTTATTAAAGGTCTTGAGATGACCTGGTGGTTAATAACCGTGAAAGCTACATGAAAACCTTTCAGCTTGAAAAAAATCTAGTACCATGTTTTGTGTGCTTTAATGTTTAGCAATGACGGCTTTAAAACTGCAGAAAGTGAATTGAATTTCACAGCTGTGAAGGCAAGCACTCAACCAATTTCTGCTTTATACAACTTTAAGTTAGGTTCAGCGCAACGGACAGGCAAAACAAAGCCACATGGCTGAACCCTGTTGAAAAAATTCAGCATAGGCTGGTTAGGTATGTTTTGAAGCATGGCAGCTGGTTTGAGCTGGTCCTTAGTTGCTCACGAGCCGGTTTAAGATGATCCTGAGCTGGTTATAAGCTGGTCCTGAGCAGAAGGTAGTTGCTTAGGACCAGCACATGATCAGCTTAAACCAGCTCATGACCAACTAAAGACCAGCTTAAAACAGCTGCCATGCTTCAAAACATACCTATCCAGCATATGCTGTTTTGTTCAACAGGGAAGGTACACACATCCTATTACATAGTCAATTATAAACACAAAATGGAAAGAAAGTTCAAACTCTTGATTGAAAATAAGTTAATGATACAAGAAGCCTATATTACTGCTGAGTGGGCCTTCAACTGACTATGCAAAATGTTTCTCCTTTTCTTCCCAGGGAAGACAGCAAAGAAGCCTTTGATGTTTTCCCACAAGTCATTAAAAATAGGAAAATTATCAGTGGAGACGGATTTACAGTCTGCGTGTTAATGAGCTGCTCATTATGGATTTAATTTAGGATAAAAAGCTGCCATGTTCTAATAAAGGAGGGAAGCCAATCCGAATGTAGTTCAGAGCTTCTAGTTTTTCTGCACAACTGCAGAGCCCTAGTTTCTGAAGAACAATAAACAAGGGAAGATTATCTGATACAGCAAATGAGACACATATGAAAGTAAGACGAGAAAAAAAGAAACAGATAGTAAAGGAGTTATTTTACCAGTTGCCCTCGCTTTCATATTCCTTTTGAAGGACGCTCAGCTTGCTGGGCAAATAGTCTTTACAGATCCGCATTGCATCAGTCCACATCCCAGCATCCTGGATAAGAGAAATATGCTTCTTCAAAGCCTGCATAACTTAATATTCATATGTAGCTAATAAGAAGAAATCTTACATTTGTTCGTACAAAGCTTTTAATATGCAAACTAAAAAAATTTTTTTTTTAATATAATTGTGATCAGTTTTACAGTCTTCTGTAATTTTATTAATTTAATGTCAGTTTAACTGTTGGCTCTATTCCTGTCATGACTTAAAGTTGGAATTATTTTGGTTTAATTTTTTTTTATTAATTTACAATTTAACATACTAATTCAGTTCAATTATGTAAAATTAAAAATGAATTATGTAAAAAAAAAAAAAACTAATCTTCATATGGTCTAAATAATTAGGGGTTTTTCTAAAGAAAGATCATGTACAATTGAGAAAAACAATGAAAAATTAATGGATAGTTTTTACAGTCAGATAAAATATAATTAAAATGAATTATAAAACATCTCCTTTTGTGTTTGACCCCAATCGCATGGATTTGGAACAACATGACACCCTCAAATTACATTTTTGGGTGAACTATCCATTAAAAGTTTGGTAAAACTTAAACTTCTAAAAGTAGCTATCCTGATTTTTCTTAAAAATGTTCAGGAAGTTTAGATCTCTGTGTGCTTCATGGTGATGATGACTACAGCATGGTTGTTGTTAAAGGCATCTGTAGCCGGGTTTCCATCCAAAGTTGCGAATTTAACTTATGCGCAAAATTGAAATATCGCTTTAAAACATTTGCGAATAAGCACCGTTTCCATCCAATGAATCAAAGAGAACAAAATCGTCACTTCCTGGTAGAACTGGCGCAAGGCTAAATATCACTCTGAAAAGTAGGAGAAACCCCTGAATATAATAATTTTCATAGGCCTACATAATAAATTACTTGCGCCTCAGAGCGAGCAGACAAAACAAAATAAATGCGGTCATTGCTTTCGGAGGTGGATGCTGCTGTTTGGGAACACAGTGGTGTAACAGTTCTGGGAGGCAATTACACAGAAATACGTTGATGACAGACTATGCATGCAGACTAACATTTCAGATACTGAGGAACGAGATTGGTCCACTGGTTAGGTTTTGCCGTCCCATTGCGCAGTCGCATGACTTTTTTGATGCGCATGGAGGAATTTACTCGGCAAATGCTTTTCCATCTCCTTTTATTCGCATTAACCTTTTTTCGCACAAGTCAAAAACCACCTCAAGCGAGCATAAAAACTTTTTTGCGATTTTTATTCGAAATTTGCCGTTTCCATCACTCGTTCTCATGCGATACTTCAAAATGCGCATAAAAACAGGGTGATGGAAACATAGCTAATGACATTCTACTACAGTAAAGAAAATGTTTGTTTTATTGTCTATGTACAGATTACGCTTTAAGGACTCTTACTTTGTAGTATTTAATTGCTAGCTCTGGCCTTTGGGCCCTGAGAAGGAAGGCCTCAGCTTTTTGGAATTCCTTCTGGTCAAAACAGAACTTGGCCTGGCTCA
This sequence comes from Sinocyclocheilus grahami, assembly GCF_001515645.1. NCBI lineage: Eukaryota > Metazoa > Chordata > Actinopteri > Cypriniformes > Cyprinidae > Sinocyclocheilus > Sinocyclocheilus grahami. Next base: position 1,116,825 of record NW_015505500.1, read on the forward strand.
CTAGAATGTCTGCCACACTTTCCGGATCATGAGCCTCTGCCACTCTCTGGGCATTACTCCAGTCCTTGTTATGGACGTGCCTGCAATAGAAACAGAGACACGGTCACCCATATTTTAAATATAATTTTTTTTAATTCTATGATAAAATGTATATACAATGACCACACAGTCAGTTGGATTAAAGATATTGAAACCATTATGTAAAACCAAAATATGGACCGACATATCTTTTAATAATGTCTTTTATAAATAGCCATTAAATAATTTACCTATTCCCTTTTTTATCACTGCAAAGCTCAGTTACGAGTATTTTTGTCCATAGTTTTTTTAGTTTCTTTTTCTTACTTCATTGTTTTTTTAAGCATAAAGTTCAGTAATTTTTGTAATTATAATTATACTTAAAAGAAAAAAAAAGGACTTTTTAGATCATTAACAATATGATTTCTTGGAGTCATCAGATCATCTTTGGCTCACTGCCACTGTAGCAGCAAAGCACCAGCATACCACTCCTCCATGAAATCTACAAATCAAACACTCTCAATCCCAATGCTGAAGCGATGCAATCCCCCCTATAGAGTGGTCTGTATGTACCGCTGAAGGAAAGTGTGATATGAAAGCTCACTCACATTAGCACAGCCTCCTTGGGTTTCCCGGCTTTGATGAACTCAGTCTCAGCCTCATTGAATTTACCCTTAAAAGTAAAAAATTACAATTTATCTGTGCACCATGCAATCATTAATAATGAGAATAATAAACTCTAGGTCTGGGTATTAATAATAATAATGCAAAACTCAGGCCTGTTTTAGAGTAAGTGTAGGGTAATGTCATAACAAATTTTAATACAACAATATTTTCAAAATTTCATAGATTTAGCATTCTGCAAGACTACACATTTTTGTAGTCAAGGTGGGAAATTAAATTGTTTTTGTTTTTTTTGCCCACTTGCTACAATGGCTGGTGATTGACATTTTTACCAGCATTTTTTTATTTGTTATTTTATATTATTATATTGATAAATATATTATTATGTTTATAATTGTTATTTTTATTTACATGTATTATATTAATTCAAATAAGCCTACAGAAAAAAAACTGTATAAAGTCATAAACATTCAAGCGTCACACTGGAATCTGCATTATAAAAGACCAAATCAGACATGAAAAATGAAAAGCATTTACAGTCCTGACCTTGAAAGTGGACCATTGTAGTTGTCTTTGTCTATTTCACATTCACACCCGCATTTGGCTGGAGTCACAGGCAGTAACAGTGTAGAAAAGAGGAATAATTTCTCCCCAGTCTGTAATACCTGGTCCTCGAGGAACATGGCATTTTTGAGATGAATATCAGGAATCTTCTGTTTCATGGCGAGTCGGGCCAATTCAAAGGCAAAGTCTAATGCACTAAAAAAGACAAAGAGTGTTTCATTATAGAGTAAATAAAAGCCAATTTTACTATGCATTGGTTAATTGTTATCTGTATGCACCAAATTATACCTGAAAATGGTATAATAGTGTTTGGACCATTAAGTCCTAACAGAGACTTACTAGTTATCAGCAGCAAAGTCAATGGCGGTTTCCAGAAAGCCAAACTTGAGCAGCTTAACTGCCGCCTCTCCTCCGAGATTTTTTGCCCACAGATAGGCCACTTGCTTATGGGCACTGGCTCCTCCATGGGTCTTTGCTATCTGTTGCAAAGGCATGAAGAGAACCTTTGAATGTTTAAAGCTCTCTACATTATATCAACTCTAGTATCATATAAGACTATGTAGTGTGCACACACACCCGATAAGCTTCCTCCCACATATCATTGACTCTGTACATGTTTACGGCAGCTTTCCAGTCCTGACCCTCTAGGTAATGATACTCCGCTTCCTGAAACCTGGATTCACCCTCTAGCTCCTGTGATAAACACAGCACACAGCACTAAGACCATGTGAAGGATCTACTGAGCAATAATAAGACAAAACCGCACCAAAAGAGATCTGAGTCAAATGTGTTTTGTAACTAAATGTGAATAGAAAGAATAAAAGAATTAAACAAATGTACTCTTGAACCTTAGCCAGGTGAATGCGCGTTTCCTGCAGCAGGTCTTTGTGATGAACAGCGAAAAAACGGATCATGTCGTCAACCATTTTGTTCTTCTTGTACATAGTGATGGCCAAGTCTGGTTCATCTACAGTGGTAAAAAGCCTAAAGACAGAGAGGTAAATTTCAAATGTGTGAATTCCAGTATGAAATGTGACTGAAAAGAATGTCAACATGTTTGAGATTTCAGAGTTAAAAATTGTCTTTTTAAAAAATAAAATAATTTCTTATAAATTAACCCAGCTAAAAACATAGGTCAAATTCGAAAAACAACAGTGTTTATATGTGTATGTTTTTACCTTTCAGCTTCTTTGTACTTCCCCTCTTTCTCTAACTCTTGTGCTCTGCTGATGTAGAGGGCAGACACATCCTCTTGTGACATGCACTTCACAGCAAGCTGTGTCAGAGACGGACAGATAGATAACAAGAGAGGGGAACAAAAAGATGATTAGTAATAATTAAAATGTACATTGTTTTTTCTTCTTCATTCAAATAATGAACAATTGCAGTTGTATTCTCAGCTTCCATCCAATTTATAATTACTACTACACACTGATTTGTTAGCATGTTGCTATGCAATTGCAAGAGTGTTCTTGGTGATTGCTAGGTCAAAAGAGGCCACCTCAAGTTTTATACAAGTCTCAGTTTTCTCTTCCCATGTAAATCTATGGGATCTAAGGCATTTAATCATAAACAAAAATATTGACACTAAAATATACAGCTATTATTAATGAATGTATACTTTATCAATAACTTTGCAGAGGAGCCCAATGTGTCACTGACCTTATGAGCTTGCTCCCATCGCCCAGCCTGAGTGTACATATCTATAGCATCTTTGGTATGATCACCCTTCACAAACAGACGTTCTGCCACCTGTAGTTCAGAGAAATATAATTAGCCAACACAGATTCAAACCAGATCATATTTTTGAAATGCGAGACCGTTTGTTCATATTTGACAGCTGGAATTCGTTTTTTTTTACCTCAAACTCCTGCACAGAAGGATAGTGCTGAGCTATATTCAGGTAATATTTGGCAGCAGTCCTGCCCTCCTGTAGCTCCAGTATGTGCAATGCTTTCTTCCACTGGCGTGCTGCGATTGCTGCCTCTATGGCCTTGGTGGAACATCTTTTACAGGGAGGAAATGACATACACATCTTAAAAATAAAGGTGCTTCATGATGCACCATGATATTTTGTAACCTTTTAGATGTCTTTGCTGTCACTTTTGAATAATTGAATGCATCCTTGCTGAATAGAAGTATTAATGTAAATAAATAAATGGTGGTGTAAATGCACCATTTAAATGAAGCTGAAGAAAACTGAGATTGAAAATGTATTTTTTTGCCCTGATCTATAGAGGTTTGTTATTCTAGAAACTCACCCTGCTTCTATGTAATGGTTGATGGCAGCATCCATTTGTTTCTGCTGCACTAGATAGTCACCCCACACTTCCTCCAGCTTTACAACTTCTGCAGGAAACGCAACGCGAGCCAAATCCACCACTGTGGAAGCACAATGCAATCAGCAGAGGTCAATGAAGGCAATGAATCTAAAGCTCTGATGCTTTGCATTACAACCACTTACTTATTGTTCGAATTGAAATGTGACACCCTATTCTGATTGTTCTTACCAGCTAGGCTCACCTTTCTTAAAAGCATTTCCCTTGCGGTAGCACTCCAAGGCCTTCTGATTATTTCTTGTCCTTTCAAACAGGTCGCCTGCCTGTTGAGTTTAATAATACTTAGAAGTAAAACAATTTCCCTTCAAATCTGTGAAACAATACCACGTCAGTGTGAGTGGTTGTGCTACTCATTTGAAAGTTATGAATCCATGAAACTTAACAGTTGCCATTTTGTCAAGCCACATGCCGTTGTTGCAGGTCAAACTCACCCTCTCATAAAACTCTCCTTTAATGAGTGCAGCAGTGATGCGACTGATGATGTCATGGCTTGATAAAAGCTCGTCTCTGCTCATGGCCAGCCAAGCAGCTTTGGCAGGAAGTCCTGCTTTCAGGTAGAGGTTAACAGCACCAGTGAAGTCTCCTTCATTCTCCTTCACCTCACCGGCTTTCTCATTCTGATTGGTCTCCATTAGGTAAGAATAGTAACTGCGTCTCAAATTGTCCAACTCTGGGTGACCCTTCAAGGGATATACACATTGAATATTAGTAAAAAGCTGATTTTGCAGCATCATAGAGACAGCTGCTAAATGCAAATAATATCAAATGCAACTAACCACCATATAATTGTGCATAGTTAAGATAGCAACATAAAAAGGCTTATTGACTTTTATACGGGATTAGAAAATAGTGGAAATATGGATACATTTTGTGATATGCCTTCATCCTAAAAAAAAAAAAAAAACACGAACAAAATATGACTGAAATTATGGAATCACATTTAAAATGAAAATAAACATGGTTTGTGCTGTCTATAACATGTTTTATGGTGTGAATTATTGACTGCTGACAGTGTGAAACCATCAAAATTCAAGAGACATTCAGAATCCAGACACTCATTGATTTTGTATACTGTTGCAGTTCATGGTAATATTGAAATGGTAACAGAGTAATAAATCACAATGTTTTATTTTAAGGACATTTTGTTTACTTGTGTACAGTAATCAATTCTGGTTCCATGTTGGATGACTACTTGAGTTCTAATGTATCTGCGTGAAACTTGTTGAGAACCCCTGTTTTAGGCTAAATAAAACAAAACATGTGGATTAGAGGTTATGAATATTTATGATATTGTATGTAAAAAAACAGATATTACCTTCGCCTCTGCCACTGCAATACATTCATCCCACATGTGAAGCTCCTGGTACATTTCCATCACTTCATCCACCGCATTCTGCAGAGTTACAGCAATATTACTCGCAGCTATCGAGATATAACCATCTCAGCTCTGTTGCTCCCACGTATGAACTGTCCAATGCCATTTTTGAACTCAATTGGCAAATGGATAAAGCGGTGGCAAATACTTTTTTAGAGATCAATTTTAACATTAATAATTATTAATTTAGTCATTTTTATTATTATTTGATCATTAATTTTTTTAATTATTAGTTTTAACTTAATTTATTGTTAAATTTAACATTTATTAATTTTTTTAACATGAATTAAATAAACAGTTCAAAAGCATGTTTGTTCATTTATTTGTTCATTTAAAAAGGGTTTTGTTTATCTTCATTTGAATTTAATACACTGGCAATTGTATTTTTAAGTGGCACTCCTACTTGCAAGTATCAGAAACTATTCCTTACCTGTTCCATGTAATGCATCTCTGCAAACTTAAAGTTCTTATCCAGCATGGCCAGTCGTGCTTTTACCTGGTAGTGGTCTGTACCATCACCACCCTACAGGAGAGAATATAACATTGAAATGTAAAATACATAAGCAAACAACAACAACAAACGTACATTCTACAAATGAACAGACAAAATATTAGAGATGCTACAGGCTGAGGACCTGTCTGTCCTTCCAAAAAAATTGTATGCACTACATACATATTCCTTTGAGACTGAATCTGCAATTTTGTTGGTCTCATTTAGGAATCGGGCTTTGGACACATCTCCAAGGGCTGCAAAACACCTGCGGAAAAACCCAACACCACCTCAGAAGAGAAACAGTAAATAACGACCAAATACCAACATCACATGCAGTATCATTTCACATTCAACCACCAATTCTGCAATAAACTCAGGGCATTTAGGTTGGACAGCACTGATCAGCCATGATCACATGTCTAAAAGTGACTTCAAGCAAAAGAGTATTCAGTCAATTCTTTAATTTGCATTCTCCTTCACGGTCAGATCACTTTTTATCTGTATGCTTCATGCAGATAAGCCTATATATATATATAACAAACCAATCCTGCATTATTAAAGATCCTCTAATTTAAATTCCAGCTTCAAGCCCTCTTAAAAATGCTTATACAGTAAAAAGAAAACTCTAAACATGCTCACTGCCTCCTGAAGCGACTGGGTGCCTTTTTAAGAGAACCTTTGGTGCTTAGTGCTAAAGCTTTTACCCTTCCGAACAAGATCAGGTGAAGGGTTTTTTCTCTTTTGCAACAGATTACACACATTTTTCTTTAGGCAGAATATTATCAGAGACACATTTCAGCATTTAAAATGTAACACACAGAGCAACTGTGCAGAATAGCAGCTTTCTTAAAGGATCTTTAGTGAGGAATAGTGATTCTTTCCTTAAATGGAAATATTACTGTTTTAAAGACAGTTCTGGGGTCTTTTCCTATAGAACAATTCAGAATATATTAAAGAAGATGCATCATACATTTTCATTTTTATTCTCTAAGGTCAATTTATAATGCTATTCAGGTTTTTTTATAGATACTTTTCCCCCCACCAAAAACAGTTTTACATGCCCACCCTTTCTCTGACCCATTCACTGCAGATCCATTGGTGTGCAAGTAATGTATTGCAAATTTTTTTCCAAATCTCATTCAAAGAAGAAACAAACTTGTCTACATCTTTGATGGCCTGAGGGTGAGTACATTTTCATTTTTGGGTGAACTAGTCGGTTAATATTTTTATGCAAACAACATTTTCACCTGTGAAATGAGTCAAATATGTTTTTTAACTGGCCCAATAACAGCTTGGATTACCTTTTGACACAATGATGACATTTACATATGGGTGGCCATGTATTAATATATCAATTTACAGTCACTAAAGGTAGATACATTGTAACAGATTAGTTTGAATAATTATTTTTGAACTTATTGGGCAAGATATTTTGAGTACAGTGTGCCTACAGTAAATGCTTTCATTTCAAATGATCAAGGAATATTACATATTCATGATATGACCCCTTTAAGAATGTATTGTTACTGTGCTGATTCAATGTGTTTATATTTAATTGTTTAGTTCTTCTGTAGTGCCAATTAGACGCATATTAAGAGCTAATAATAAAAAAAAAAAACTAAAGGTGCAAAAATAAATGCAGCAATGCTATTAATAGAATGAAAGAATCGTTAAGAAAGACAGTAAGATTATTGTATTTATGTAATCATGTGAAAGGTGTTTTTTCTATTGTCAGTACAAGGGCTGTAATTAATATGTTTATTCGCACACATCTGCCAGTGAATGCGCTGTCTTTGGGTAGGTAGGTGTTGGTAAACAATCAAATAAAATATTCTTGAATTAAGGTGGCCCAACAAACAAAGAAATTATTTAATTAAAGTTTAATTTATTTGTATTTAACACTTCAAAAATCATAATCAACTGCACTGCAAAATTGTGCTGTGTACTGTGCTGCTCCTTTAACAAATTTAACGTCATGTAAGAAATTTGTCCCCTATAAATGCAAGTAACCAAGTATTAAATGATATGACCCTATGTCAGTTCAGTTACTTCTAAGGACGACGACCCTTTGTAAAGTTCAATAGAAGAAGTTAAATAAAATTGTAAAAAATGATTCTGGGATAATCTGTAAAGGAATTCAAAGCAGCAAGATTTTTGAATTCTGTCATACTGGTTCCTAGTTGTCAAGGTTAGACACATGATCTGGACAGCTATGCTGAAGTCACCGCAGCAGTAACTGAGTCATAGAGCTGGGTGGACTGTCTTGCTTGTCTAACCTCTCAGTGATGTGGAGCTGTTGTGCCTCTAGGGAGAGTTTACTCAGAGTCTTCCACATGGCCTCTGTCTCTGCCGACATCTCCAGGGTCTCTAGGAATGCTGTAGCTCTGCACACACGCATACACACAAATCCAGCTATGAATAAGGATACTTACATAATTTAAAGGGATAGGTCACCCAAAAATAAAAATGCTGTCATCGTTGACTCAGCCTCATGTCGTTTCAAACCTGTATGACTTTCTCGGTTTTGTGGAACATAAAAGAAGCCATTGGTATTTAAACTGTTTTGGTTAACACTGATTCCATTGAATCATTGAGACATTTCTCAAATTATCTTCTTTTATGTGGATGTGGGTGACAGAATTTAAATTTTTAGGGGAACTATCCTTTTAAGCAACACAAGTTTAAATGTATGCTCTTTAAAAAAAAAAAGGGCATTATTAAGTAACCCATGTTTATTCCAGGTGTCTGTGGTATTTTTTTTATTTTTTTTTAAATTCAATCAACCCCTCATCCAAAGTGTAGGAGACAGAGTTAACCCCTTCAGTCACAATGACTTCAGTTTTTCCATTGGTTCTCTCCAGATCTACAATATCACCCTGTCGCAACACAAGTCACATGATTAAACTCACAGTCGACTCAAACAAGAAATTGAAATGGTAAGGTGCAAATTCATTAAACAGCATTTCGGTGAAAAATCTTAAATGGTAAATAATTATGCTGCCATTCAAAAGTTTGGGCCAGTACGATTTCTTTTAAGAAATTAATATATTTATTTAGGGAGGATGCATTAAATTAATCAAAAGTGACAGATAGAAAGATATTTATTGTGTTACAAAAGATGTTACAAAATAAATGCTGTTCTTTTGAACTTTCTATTCATCAAAGAATCCTAAAAAAGAAAAAAAATTAATATTGTTAAGAGTTTCCACAAAAAATATTAAGCAACACAACTTCAAAGAGTTCAATATTAATAATAATAAGAAATCATCATATTAGAATTCAGCTTTGACATCACTGGAATAAATTCCATTTTAAAATATAGTTGATAGAAAACAGTTATTTTAATTGTAATAACATTTCAGAATATTTATAACTATTAATAAATATATAACTATTAACTTCAGCTCACCTTGAGGGGAAACATCGTGACCCTCTCCGGGCTGTCGATGGTGTACCAAACACACAGGTTTCCTCTGTTCTGGGCCACAACTACATCACTACCCGGTACCCACTGAACATAAGGACAGAAACTCAGCATGGTGCTCTTCAGGCTGCTCTCGATGTCATACAGGTGGAGCTGAATGTGGAGAAAGAGACTGAAGTGACAAATCATTCGGATTTTACTAGTAATATTAGAGCTTAAATAACAACGTTGGCCCTTACCCTGAGTTTCTTGTCCCTAAAAAGCAGTTTATGCGCAGTTAAAAGCAGATCCAGCCAGTCTATCTTGGAGTCATGGTTTATAGTGCCCAGATTATACCCACCCACCAGGTCCACTGGGAAAAACAGGAAGAGAAAAGGATTATGGGAGATGAATGCATCAAATACCAGATGCAGATTATTTTGTTCATCCAAGGTCAGAAATGAAGCATTATAGTTAAAACTTTTAAACATTAAGAGGCTTTTAGACAATGTTTTTTAAAGAACGGATAAAGTACTTTCCATCCCCAAAAAAAAAAATCTATAATAAACAGAATGATAAAAATTTGGAGATGGCTGCCATGAACGTCACATACTCATACACAAAGACACGCAGCAAAAACGGAGGCACTGCCTTTCATACAGACCCTGAACATCCAAGCCCTAACAAAAACAAATCAATGAGTCTTTCATGAATCCCGCTCTGTGACGCTTCCCTGCATTTCTGGCTCTTTGTTCACAAATAACCATTCTGATGGGAAGCATGACTTATGGAGGAGGGCGAGGGGGGGGAGAAGGTGAGGAAAAACACTTTCCAATTTGCACTTTCTGAACAGGTTTTAAGCACATGGATCAGTGAGGGGGAAAAGCACTCTGCTGTCTGTCAGATGAAAATAAATTGGAAGAAAGTTGTTTCTCATTTTCACCACCTGAAGAAGAATAAAGGCAAGCAGGACAGAGGGAGCATGCCAGGGCTTAATTAGGGCAGGAAGTGGTCAGAACCGTGGCAGTTGGCTGACGGTAACTGGTGAAGGAGAGGACCGTGACGATGACACAGCAGGGCCGGTGTCTAATTGAAAGGTAACGTCTGAACCAACCAAACGTCAACACACCTTCCTACTGTCCCTCAAATTATCCTCTCTCCAAATAACGGGTCATATGGAGAAGGTGTGCCATTTAGAGCGGAAACAGATGATTATGTAATCAATACCACTGATGACGTTGTTTCATTAAGCTGTTGATGACAGATGACAATGAGCTAATGTGACTATAATTCCATATAATTTAGTGCATTTTTGCATTTGCTAAATACATCTTTTTTTCACACAGGACATGCAAAACTGAGCTATAAGAGTGGGAAGACGTGATTAATCAAAACTTTAAAATAAAATGGTATTAAAATTATTTTTCCATTTTAGTAAATAATAGATAACCTCCCTGTCTGGGCAGTAACTCACCGATAGCAATAGTTTTTATGTCAATCAGGTAAGCCAACTTTCTGTTGTCCTCCACTCCCCTCTGCCTTCTCTCATTCAGACGCACACTGCAAACACAAACACACGAACCGAGGAATAAACACTTCCTGTGGGTGCTGAGGGACCTGTCAGTGCTCCATCAAGAGGAACCAAGCACTGCATTCTGACAGCACCTGACAGGCTTTATATATGAATGCTGATTTGTGATGACTAGGTCTTCTCACTAAGAGCCAGACAGAATGACAGTACCAGGACAACTGAGAAATCGAAGGTAAATTATGCCATCTAGTGGTCAGTATTAGACATGACTTTTCTGGGTAATGTAACACTTTATCATACAGAGTAATATAACTCTTGTACAAAAGTTTTGTTCACTATGAAATTATGTGATACATTAAGTGTTGGAACAAAAAAAATTGGAGATGGGCCTTTATTTTATTCATATTTTTTAATTATTAGTAGATTATGTACTAAATATATTAAATAATATATATTATATTACATACTATAATAAATAATATATATATACACAACTTTTATTTGATATATATAATTAACATTTATTCATAATCATTTGTAATATACGTGTGTGTGTATACACACACACATATATATATATATATATATATATATATATATATATATATATATATATATACACACACACATTTTATTTTTTTTTCAATATATAATTTACAATAACATAACTTTTTTAAATAGGAAAGTCATTACAAAGGTAAAAAAGGTTTTTTACTTTTTTTTAAGAAGAATTATAAAAACAAATGTAGTAACAACGTAAAGCATTTTGAATTGACTTTGGAAAGCAAAAGCCATTTTAAAAGCCAAGGCAAAGTGTTTCTGAAATGGCAGACCTGATGAGGTGTGGGTTCATAAACTCTGTCCGAACAGATCCCAGGATTTCATTGCTTCCATATTCCACCAGTGCCAGCTCTCCAGCGTTGAAAATCATGCACACCTACCCAGAAATATAGCAATTTACAATTAGACAGCAATGACTTTAATTATACCAGCTAGGGCTGCATGATTCATTAAACCCAGTCGTTTTCCCTTTGCACCAGTCTCATAAATGACTGAGGCATCTTAATAACCCACAATAATACAACAAAAACACCGTACCGTTTCATTTTCAAAGAAAAACTTTTCATTTCCCCCGGACCCCTGCCACGCCACCTGTAATGGGAGAGTGATGTTGTTTATTGAAGTACAACACGGTCATCAACTTTTGCTTTCCACTACATTACACAGAAAGAAGCAGAGGCAGAGAGACATTGCAGCCAAGGCCCTTCACCGTTATCCTGTTTGTCACACTGAACTATCTTCCAACTCCCATAAGAGCACTTTGGAAACTCAATTAAACATGGATTAACACAGTGAACCATGACAGCCCTTGAACTTTTAATTAGACATTTTAAACCTTGGTCCACCCGATGGAGGCATTGACTCTGTTACAATATGAGAAAACTTGTCCAGAAACAGTTTGAATACAGACCGTTTTAACTAAACAGAGACTTTAATACAGGCTGAATGGTACAAAATGATCTAACAAAACTATATACAGTGGGTACGGAAAGTATTCAGACCCCCTTAAATTTTTCACTCTTTGTTATATTGCAGCCATTTGCTAAAATAATTTAAGTTAATTTTTTTTCCTCATTAATGTACACACAGCACCCCATATTGACAGAAAAACACAGAATTGTTGACATTTTTGCAGATTTATTAAAAAAGAAAAACTGAAATATCACATGGTCCTAAGTATTCAGACCCTTTGCTCAGTATTTAGTAGAAGCACCCTTTTGATCTAATACAAGAAAAAGCAACTGTGAATAATCAAACACGTCCAAACTAGACATCCTACCTCACTTAATTTGTTGGATACCAGATCTCCCAGCAGCAGTGTGTCAGAGGTGTGAGCCACAAGATATCGATCCTTCCCCATGACTTCCACCTCATCTATCTCATAACCATACTGAGCTTTCAGCACCACTCGTGTGCCAGAGGACAAATTCTTCACGATCACCTGGGAGGGTTTAAGAAACAAAGTTTTAGAACATCCAGTTTGTAGGCTGTAAACAAGACTCAAAATAAGAGTCATGACTGAATTGTATTGCTCACTTGACTTAGTCCCACGTATGTCATCTCAAATTTGTTCTTGTAAATACTTCTCCAAAGACAGCAGTCAAACAACTCGACTCCTCCACACAGTGTGCCCTGCAATTTAGAGATGTAATTAGACTTCATCTCCAGTTGTACCAAGTGGCAAAGTCAAACCTCAACAACATTGAACCATTGTTTCTTTTGTTTTTGTCATCCCACTTATATCTTACCAAATTCCCTTGCAGACAAACTTATGAGCAGAAGTGTATATGCAGGATTCAGGATATTTTCAGTATTAGTGTTCCAAGAGAAAACTTCTCTATAGTGTGCACAGGTTTGAGTATATGAACAGAATAAATATGTTCTGAAATCTTTATAAAATTGGACATTCAGACTGACCACAGAAAGCCGAGAGCCGTCTTTCTTCCAGGACAGAACTGTGATGGTGTACAGGTTTGGAATCTCTTTGGGAGAAGCTTCATCCCAGATGCCTTTTCGGGGACTCCAGTTGAAAACTCGCAACCTAGAGAAAACAATTTAGCATAAGAGATACATCACGATTCACGACATTGGAAAAACATTTGTTTTCTGTTTAATGTGTTCAAACAGCTTTCTCACCTGTCAAAGCTTCCCACGACTATGGACTGGCCACTGGGGCTAGATGCTGCCACTGTGAATTCCTTTTCGGAGCGATCTCGGCTGTAGTCAAATGTCTGAAGCACGTGGCCCTCCCTTCCATAGGCCACGATCTTCTTATCGCATCCAGCCACAATTATGCTGTTGGTGCCCCATGCCATGGCGTACGGTGGGCATGCATGAGTCAACAATTTGCCCTTTCAACATCAGAACAAATACATATTAAATAATCAGTCATTTAAGCACACGCAAATATAATATTTCAATGAACATATGCATGTTATACAGTGGGGGGGGAAAAAAGTATTTAGTCAGCCACCAATTGTTAAAGTTCTCCCACTTAAAAAGATGAGAGAGGCCTGTAATTTTCATCATAGGTATACCTCAACTATGAGAGACCAAATGAGAAAAAAAATCCAGAAAATCACATTGGAGGATTTGTAAAGAATTTATTTGCAAATTATGGTGGAAAATAAGTATTTGGTCAATAACAAAATTTCATCTCAATACTTTGTTATATACCCTTTGTTGATAAAAACGAATTCAAAATAAGAATAAATCCTATAATAGTATATAAAGAATACTAAAATAACACCCTAAGCAAACCAGAAAATGGTGCTTGGACAAAGAAGCAAGCATCAATAGTGTCAGGATTTTAAATACATACTTTGTTGTTAGTGAGACAACGTAAGAGTCCGTTCCGTAGATCGTGGAGGACTTGCTTGTTTTTGTATTGGCTTGTCGAACCTGCATTTAACATAAGAAAACACTCACAAAACTGAAAATTCAGCTTAAGGTTTAAAGCATAGAAAATGTGCCACACTTACTTTCCCCTCTGCTAATCCAAATATTATTGTATGCTCTGATGGCCAAACCAGACATGTTACAGCACTCTAGAGAACAAAAAAGAAAAGTTAATACACACAATATATGGCACTACTGCCTAATGAAGTATCATATTTATCATCAAAATACTTACTGTTTGAATAAATTTGTTGCAAATAACCTTTTTATCTCCCCTGGGACATAAAACATCATATTACAAATATAAAATGATACAATAATGCAAATTATGCTTGTATGTAAGCATTCTGAGATACTTACCACTCCTCCCCAATTTTGTAAACAAATATAATGTTGTCTGTTTGAGCCACTGCTATCTTGGTTGAATCGGGCGAAAATGCCATGGACTTAGGTTTTCTTTCCATACTGCAACAAATTACAAAATCATACCTTTTCTTGATGAGCTAAGAAATGACATGTAGCATTGGTAGACCACAGCATTTATTTTGAAGATTTAATATCATTTCAATAATTCACTGATAACTTACTTTGGGGTCAGCAGGTTTTGTAGTAAATCTGTCTTGTTTCTCTCCTTGCTCATCATACAGTATAACCACTCTATCAATAGTGCACACTGCAAACTTTGAATTGTTAGGAGCCCAAGCCATACAGGTGACTTTAGCAGCTCCATCCTAAAGAAAAGACATTAGAGACAACACGACGTCCAGTGCAGAGTCGCTTGCTGAGATATGAATGACATTCGGAATGTGATTTCTACCGTTTGTTTGCACAACGTAAATGCATAAGCTGAAATCTGGCAAGATACTTAAGCGTCCTAGTGTTGCTAAACTAAGAAGCGTTGTAATGCATACAGATAGCGGACTGCCAAGAGCTAACGTTAGTTAGCTAGCGTCGCTAAATAACGTGGTAAAAATATTAACCTGAAGAGTTAGAAGAGTCTTCAGATACTTTAGCTGCATGCTTCACTTTTCTTCCCTGAGACACTGGGAAAATGGACCAAGGGAGATAAACAGTGTTATACTGAAATAAAAATAAATTATAGCTATATATAAATATATCTAAATGTAATGTAGAAATATTAAAAAATAATACAAATGATAAAAGCTCATAACACAATGATTAAAATTAAAAATATGAATTAAAACTAAAAATATAAAAATAAAAACGAATTCAAAATAAGAATAAATCCTATAATAGTATATAAAGAATACTAAAATAACACCCTAAGCAAACCAGAAAATGGTGCTTGGACAAAGAAGCAAGCATCAATAGTGTCAGGATTTTAAATACATACTTTGTTGTTAGTGAGACAACGTAAGAGTCCGTTCCGTAGATCGTGGAGGACTTGCTTGTTTTTGTATTGGCTTGTCGAACCTGCATTTAACATAAGAAAACACTCACAAAATTGAAAATTCAGCTTAAGGTTTAAAGCATAGAAAATGTGCCACACTTACTTTCCCCTCTGCTAGTCCAAATATTATTGTATGCTCTGATGGCCAAACCAGACATGTTACAGCACTCTAGAGAACAAAAAAGAAAAGTTAATACACACAATATATGGCACTACTGCCTAATGAAGTATCATATTTATCATCAAAATACTTACTGTTTGAATAAATTTGTTGCAAATAACCTTTTTATCTCCCCTGGGACATAAAACATCATATTACAAATATAAAATGATACAATAATGCAAATTATGCTTGTATGTAAGCATTCTGAGATACTTACCACTCCTCCCCAATTTTGTAAACAAATATAATGTTGTCTGTTTGAGCCACTGCTATCTTGGTTGAATCGGGCGAAAATGCCATGGACTTAGGTTTTCTTTCCATACTGCAACAAATTACAAAATCATACCTTTTCTTGATGAGCTAAGAAATGACATGTAGCATTGGTAGACCACAGCATTTATTTTGAAGATTTAATATCATTTCAATAATTCACTGATAACTTACTTTGGGGTCAGCAGGTTTTGTAGTAAATCTGTCTTGTTTCTCTCCTTGCTCATCATACAGTATAACCACTCTATCAATAGTGCACACTGCAAACTTTGAATTGTTAGGAGCCCAAGCCATACAGGTGACTTTAGCAGCTCCATCCTAAAGAAAAGACATTAGAGACAACACGACGTCCAGTGCAGAGTCGCTTGCTGAGATATGAATGACATTCGGAATGTGATTTCTACCGTTTGTTTGCACAACGTAAATGCATAAGCTGAAATCTGGCAAGATACTTAAGCGTCCTAGTGTTGCTAAACTAAGAAGCGTTGTAATGCATACAGATAGCGGACTGCCAAGAGCTAACGTTAGTTAGCTAGCGTCGCTAAATAACGTGGTAAAAATATTAACCTGAGGAGTTAGAAGAGTCTTCAGATACTTTAGCTGCATGCTTCACTTTTATAAAAGATTCGGCTGAGTTATACGGACGTATTTCTTGATATAGCTATGTTATGGGTAATAGTTGTCAGGCTGCAGACATCTTGGTAAACATAGCTTTCTCCCTGGTTACCGTCGCCAAGTTAAGAACGTATGACGTAGTTACGTAGAACGACACGAGACGCGTTTGAATTAGTTTACTGCAGTTCTTTTTTCAAAAATGTTATTTTTTGATCAAAAGTACTTTATGACGACAGTGTTTAATAATGCTATAATACAATGAATATAATAAAAAAATCTCTGGAGATGCCGGGGATTGAACCCGGGGCCTCATACATGCAAAGCATGCGCTCTACCACTGAGCTACATCCCCTTTCCATTGCAGGAGTTAGTTAGGATAGTATTTGTACCATATAGTGTACTATATATATGGTAACACCATATAGTGTTGTAAATTGATTCTTTTTGTGTATACACGCACATATATTTTGATTTACAAAAATTAACCATGGTTTTACAATTAAACAATTACAAAAACCTACAATTACAAGGTTTTATTTTTTTTAATTTTGCACCCTGTTTTGTCCCACTTCTCAAGAATGACTGATAAAACTGTGGCCACATGCTGCAATAGCAACATCTAAAATTAACTACACTAATGTACTCTAGGTGACAGGTCAAACAAACAGCATTGTGACTGGAAACTAACAGATGGGGCTCTCTGACACATACAGAACCACTGGAACAAGCTGTACCTGAGATCCAAACTTACTGAAACATGTTCAAGGAGTAGAACCACCAAAACAGCTATGTGAAAACACAGAAGGAGGAATAAATTAGTTTCTGTGCCAACTAGACCAGAGACATGCATAACCAGGTTATTCAGAGCTTTGAGAGGGTACTGCACAACCTCTGGTTCATAAAAGACATTTTTGAGCTCATTGTTGGAGCGGTCTTTTACTTTTTTGAAGCCTTTGTTCGACTGTTTATTCCACATTGCAAGAAAGATGTTGAGGGAGAGATAGTATTGGTGACTGGAGCTGCAAATGGGATTGGAAAGCTGATTGCCAAAGAACTTGGCCACCATGGAGCAACATTAGTCTTATGGGATATCAACTCAGATGCACTGGACAAGACAGCCAAAGAATTAAAGCAAGTATTGGATGTGCGTGTGTATGCCTATACCTGCGACTGCAGCAGAAGAAGTGAGGTCTACAAAGTTGCTGAACTGGTAAATAATTATTAAATCAATAATTGCCAGCATTGCAACTATGAGCTACAGATATAAATGACATCTATATTTTATATTACATTACAAATATACATTTTTATGAGGGGTGAGTAAGAAGGTGTCCTTCCAGACATTTTCATGTACTAAAAACATTTCGACAGGTTAAAAGGGAGGTTGGAGATGTGTCAATTTTGGTGAACAATGCAGGCATGGTAACAGGCAAATACACTTTTGTTGACGCCCCTGACAATCTGGTGGATAGAACACTAAGGGTAAATGTTGCTGCTCATTTCTGGGTAAGGAAAAGTAATTCAGTGTTTTCTTCACAGTGTACATTCCTTATACCTCTGTTTTTATGTTATGGGAACAGTGAGCTTACTGTTATCTTAAAACTTCCTGATATGTGCATTCACAGACTTACAAGGCATTTCTCCCAGCTATGTTGCAACGAAACCATGGGCATCTGGTCTGTGTGGCATGCCATGGAGGGTTGTTTGCAATGAACGCCCTTGCAGGTACATTTATAAAGGGATTTCAGAGACACTGTCACTGTGCAACACTAAATCATGAATGTGCAATGTCCTAAATTCAGTATTAAATTAGGATACAATTTAAAAATGGATTCGGATTGCTTAACACATTTTATCCACAGACTATTGTGCAAGCAAGTCTGCAGCAGTGAGCTTTGCAGAATCTGTTGCACTGGAGCTGCTTGTCCTTAAAAAGGAAGGAATCAAAACAACAATAGTGTGTCCCTATCTAATAAATACCAAAATGTTTAGGGGATGTCAAACAAAGTAAGTCAATACAGTTTCCATATACGAAAGCTCATTAGAAATGTGTGCTCTTTGTGATGCAGTAACCTTGATATTCTACCTTTGCTAAGGAGACCATCCTTTCTTCCAATCTTGGATCAGAGATATGTCGCAAAACAAATTGTGGATGCAATACTACAGGAGAAGATGTATTTGCTGTTACCCTCAAGTCTACATTTCTTGGTGGCACTTAAGAGGTATTTTAGCCCTCTAAATGCTTGTTAATGTAGATTTAAATTCAGTTGATTAATCAACATTTAATGGTTACGTAATTAATTGTATTAAATTGAATACATCTCAGTAGTTTCAATATTGCACAAAACCGATGAACAAGATCTAATTTAACCACAATATTACCTTGACCTGTTCTTGCAGTCTCATGCCTGCCAAACTGGGCATCATCTTTGTGAACTTCATTGGTGGCATGGATCTGATGGATCACTTCAGGGGGGATCCTGTACCCATTATCAGCTACAAAAAGCCTCAGCGCCAACGAAATGACAGTGTCAGTGATCCACAAACCACTCTTATCTATTACAACTAGCAAAAAACAGTGTAAATCACCAGTGATCTTAAATGTATGAGTAATATCAGTCTACTCAAGTATACCTGTGTTAAATAATGACAGAACTGTGAATAAATTCATTTCCCCCCCCCCCTCTCTCTCTCTCTCTCTCTGGGGTTCATTTGTCTTCTCAAATTCAATAGCAAATTCAAAATATTCAAATTTTTGTTTCATACGTATATACATACACATTTGTGTGTTACATAGTCTGTAATATATTCATTTTTGCTCAGTTTAAAGGAATAGTTCACCCAAAAATGAAATTTTTCAGAAAATGTACTTTTTCCAAGTTTACACCATCCAAGATGTAGATGAGTTTGTTTATTCATCGTAACAAATTTAGAGAAATGTAGCCTTACACTTGGATCACTCACCAGTGGATCCTCTGCAGTGAATGGGTGCCGTCAAAATGAGAGATCAAACAGATGATAAAAACATCACAATAAACCAGTAATCCACATGACTCCAGTCCATCAATTCACAAATAGTTTTGTGAAATGAAAAGTTGCATGTCCTCTCACATTAAAACCCACCAACATACAGTATTTGTTTAGAATTGTGCACTATTTTCACTTGTAAATGGTGTCTGATCTGTGCAGATTTCTCTCCTGATTCAGACAAGATGACTTTTTCACTGGAGAAAGCAATATTATGGATGGAGGCCTCATAATTTTAGCCGGGAGCAAAGATTAGAAGTTTGGAAGGATGTCTTAATAATAGATTTGTTTCTTACAAACACACAACAGTTCTCAAAGGACTGGAGTCGTGTGTATTACCTGTGGATTATTGTGATGTTTTTATCAGACTCTCATTATGACAGCATCCCGTTCACTGCAGACGATCCATTAGTGAGCAAATGATGTAATACTACATTTCTCCAAATCTGTTCAGATGAAGAAACAAACTCTTCTTCATCTTGGACGGCCTGAAGGTGAGTACATTTTCACCTTTGGGTGAAATTCGTTTAACTGAGAATACCAGTGGATCTGGAGGTGGCATTAAATCTTTATAACTCGTTCTGATTTTCACTAGTGTGGTTATAAATATACACTATAATTTCTTCTTTCTATTTTGGGGTATCCTATGTTGTGAGACTTACACACAGGTTAAAACACACTAGATACATATTCTTTTTGTCATTTATTATTATTTTTTTTTTTAAACAAAAATGTCAAGAAAATGAAAAAGAAAGCATTTTTGTGAATGAAGCCTAGAGCAGGCCTCTTCCCCCTCCTCTCTGACGTGATGACGCGCAGTGATTTTCCACGCTAATATAAAACCAGATGGAAGTTCACACCCACGGCTCCACACTGCTGTGGCTGGAGCAGAGCGTGGATTTCTCTCGACTAACCAGAGCTCGTCTGGCTGAAACCCACTTAAAACATCGCAATCGGCCAGTGAGCTTCTACATCAGGACTGCATGATATTTGGCCTAGATAGCGATATCTGAGATCGCTTATATTTAATCCGCGTTCGGGTGAACGTCACATTGAGCAGCGTGGTTTTCACGTGGAGCTTCGGGGGAAAGGAAAAACGCACGTGCAACGCAACCAGTTCGGTTCACATACTTTTAAGCGCTAGATTCTGTTTGCGTTTAGAAGTACTAAGTCATGTTGCTGAAAATGGCATCTTTAGTATTGGAGGACGGGACAACATTTAAAGGCCGTCTGTTCGGTGCCGTATCCTCAGTGTCTGGTGAAGTTGGTAAGTGAAATCAAAGAAAATGTAACGTTACTGGAAATATCTGTCCCTCAGCCCTGTTTTCTGCCACTGCTCCTTATCACACACTTGTTCTGTTTTCTCTAACCGGAAAGCGTGATTAATAAATGTGTAACTGAATTTCAGGAAGTTACACGTGTCTGATTTCCCGCTAAACGTTTAAAAGTGAACACTCGCCAGTAGCCACTTCCTAGGGCATGTGTGACACATTCCTGACATCCCAGACATCGTTTTAGATTCATTCTTGGCTCAGTGACATGAATATATAGGGTATATTTTGTGGTTTAGCGTCATAAATCTTCAAAAATAAGTGAACATTTGTCTTGCCATATACTTAAAAAAAAAAAAAAAAAAAAGTTTTATGTCTACAGTTAGCTGTAGTCATCATTAATTAAAGTTTATAAATATAAAAAACAGTCAGCAAATGTTTCCTTACTGTTTAAAAAAAATAGTTTAGCAAAGTCAAACAGGGTTTAATAGAATTTTCACGGACACTTTTATTCTCAGCAACACTTTTTGTATGTGTCAGAAAAGATGTATTTTCTCCCCCAAATTTAGAGGTTTTTTTCTACAGATTTAAATTTGAGTAGTATTTGCTATAATGGGTAAAACTGGTCTGTATCTATAAAGTAACTGCATAATCACTGTAAATCACTTATGCTGGGAAATTGACATGATACAAAAAATATCTAAATATTCCAAAATATTTATTTGGAATTTCATCCCATTCTGCTACTAACATGTGCATTTCCTATTTTTATATATATATTTATATATATATATATATATATATATATATATATATATATATATATATATTTTTATATATGTTAAAATATATATATATATATAGCTTTTACCATGACTATATATATTATACATGTTTGATTTTTTTGAATTAAAATGTTTCTTCATAATAATAATAATGCATTTTATTTGTAATGTGCTTTTCTTAAACCCAAAGCGCTATAGTAAAACTAAAACACAAAAAGAGCAATACAAGAATTAACCGCAACCTTAAGTAAATGCGTCTTGATCAACTTTTTAAAGTAATCCAGGGATGATGCATTTCTGATATTAAAAGGAAGTGCATGCCATAATTTTAAGTGTCCCTTTTAAGTTTCCCTCCTAGTTCTCAATGTTCTCCATATAAAATAAATGTGGAAAATGTGAATATAAGAATAAGTAGGTGTTTTAAAAAGTTTGACGGGTATAATTTTCCCCCCCTTTTCTGATATTTTTTTTCTTTTCATTTTTTGATATTGTATATTTATCCAAGATATTTATTTATTAAAGATGAAGCTTAATGGGCACCCTGTGCGTATTCTAAAAATATGGGAAAAAATAAAAACATAACATCTAATGCCCTTGCAATTACTGTAAAATATTAAGTAAATTACTAAGTCATGTATTGTGTGTCCTCAGTTTTCCAGACCGGAATGGTGGGTTATCCAGAGGCTCTCACAGATCCCTCTTACAAGTCTCAAATACTAACTCTGACATATCCGCTGATTGGCAATTATGGTGTTCCTAAAGATGAAAATGGAGAGTTTGGACTCAGCAAGGTGTTTTTACTTTCTTGTATCCACATACACTTTTAATATGTTATATTTCTTCTAAAGGAGATTGTTCTAATACTACTGGTATAATGTGTTCTAAATATTTCTCTTTGTGGTCTAGTGGTTTGAGTCTTCCAAAATCCATGCCGCTGCTCTTATTGTTGGGGAGCTCTCTGAGAATCCCAGTCACTGGAGCTCAGCCAAGTCTCTGGACCAGTGGCTCCGAGAGCAAGGCATCCCTGGGCTTGAAGGTCAGTCAGTGCAAGTTCTTCTTAACCAAGAATTAGTTTTGATTTAAGCATTATAAAGTAAGTGATTGGGTTTTGGAATTAATGCTAATGTTCCTGTGAAATCAGGGGTTGACACTCGAAGCTTGACCAAAAAGATCAGAGAAGAACAGCACAACCCAGATGTTCGAACTTGTGCAACACATTTTATGGAGTACGAGGCTGACTGTGCGCAAAGGCTATTTTAAAAAAAAAAAAAGGGTCATTTCTGACTTTGCTATGACAATCTGGCGCTTCTGAATCAGCGACTGGAAGTATGTTTTGTTATTAGTTTAAGTATTTGCTATTGACTGTTCAAATGCAGAGTTTTGCGCAGCGTAGAGTAACGCGTCGTGTGTGTGTGAGGGGAACAGGGTCACATCACAGGAGAGTGAACTGCCTGTCAGAAATCATAGCACGTCAGCTGTCTTAACCGCGGCTTGTGTACTGCATCATCACTGTGTCTGTCACGCGACTCTGTTGCCCTTTCGGCTTGAACTGATGGTAAAACTAACGACATTATTAACCGTCTTGATATTTACTTTGAAAGCTGAAGCTCGCGCTTATGGTAAGGGATGTTACATTTCTGATGCGCGCTTGTGGTGTTCGGCCAATCACAATGCGCTGGGTCAGCTGGCCAATCAGAGCAGACTGCGCTTGTCAAAGGAGGGGGCTTTGTTG
>NW_015505500.1:1140190-1140521 GCF_001515645.1 Sinocyclocheilus grahami
AATGTGTTTTTTGAACATTAAAGCATGTCAACATATTCTGTTACACCAAATACACAAAATAATGATCTTTAAAATAGCATCATATGACCCCTTTAATATTATTAAGGTGAGCCTGAGAGTCTTTTAAATTTATTTGACCGTGATTTCACTTTTTTTTGTTTGTATGAAGACTAAATACAAATAAAAGGTGAACATTCATTTATTTGTGCTGTTTTTTTTTTCTCCCTAAAATATTATACGGTTTTATATGAGGTGTCAAGACTTGTCAAATTCATTTTTCATAAGTTTGTATGCACAGACATCTGTTGTGGGCGTTCTTGGCAGTTTTTAC
>NW_015505500.1:1140567-1151778 GCF_001515645.1 Sinocyclocheilus grahami
AGGAGGTTTCATAGACTTGGCAAATTCATTTTTCAGAAGTTTGTAGGTACAGACATCTGTTGTGGGATTTCTTGGCAGTTTGAGGCTTTTAAAAATATTGTTCCTATCGATATCAAAATTATGGGACTAGATGAAAACAAGGAGATAAACACACTCTACAATCTATCCCCGCAGCATTTAGGCAGGCATTTCCAACTGATTCAAACAGGGCAAAACAAATCACCGTAACAAATCATGATTAAAACATTTTAAAAATCAAGAAAATTTCTCTGGCGGTTCTTTCTTTTGTTGTATTGAAAACGTAGCGAACCGTGACACCACTGCATCGAACCGAACTGTGAATTTTGTGAACCGTTACAACCCTAATTTATATATATATATATATATATATGTAAACTGGCCTTTATTTCTGTATTATATACATGGTCCAACTTTTTGTGTGATTTCTATAGGCAGTGGCTGCTGCTGAAAGACTCAGCTATCCCGTTCTGGTCCGGTCTGCTTTTGCCCTTGGTGGATTGGGTTCAGGCTTTGCTAATAACAGAGAGGAGATGATCACATTGGTCACCCAAGCCTTTGCCCACACATCACAAGTCCTGGTTGACAAATCACTTAAAGGCTGGAAGGAAATAGAGTATGAAGTGGTGCGGGATGCCTATGACAATTGCATTACGGTACGAAGCACCTAGAGCTGTGATTTCCCTTTTATACTGATATATTTATTCATTTATACCTACATTCCTTCACATTTTACCAGTACGTGTTTTACCATTTGTTCTTTTCTAATTAGATTATTTTCCATTTAGGTTTGTAACATGGAGAACATTGATCCTCTAGGAATCCACACTGGGGAGTCCATAGTGGTGGCTCCTAGTCAGACACTGAATGACTATGAATACAATATGCTGAGAAACACGGCCATCAAAGTTATTCGCCACTTGGGCATTGTGGGAGAGTGCAACATTCAGTATGCTCTGAATCCTGAATCTGAGCAGGTAATTCAGTCGCTTTTATAATCTTGGAAAAATTAGTTCATGGAAGCAGTGATCAAGCCATAATCCCGTTCTTTGTGTCCTGACAGTATTACATCATTGAAGTCAACGCTCGTCTCTCACGAAGCTCTGCGTTGGCCAGTAAGGCCACAGGTTATCCGCTGGCCTACGTGGCCGCTAAGCTCGGCTTGGGAATCCCTCTGCCCATGCTCAAGTGAGTTCTGGGCAAAACAAATCACCGTAACAAATCATGATTAAAACATTTTAAAAATCAAGAAAATTTCTCTGGCGGTTCTTTCTTTTGTTGTATTGAAAACGTAGCGAACCGTGACACCACTGCATCGAACCGAACTGTGAATTTTGTGAACCGTTACAACCCTAATTTATATATATATATATATATATATGTAAACTGGCCTTTATTTCTGTATTATATACATGGTCCAACTTTTTGTGTGATTTCTATAGGCAGTGGCTGCTGCTGAAAGACTCAGCTATCCCGTTCTGGTCCGGTCTGCTTTTGCCCTTGGTGGATTGGGTTCAGGCTTTGCTAATAACAGAGAGGAGATGATCACATTGGTCACCCAAGCCTTTGCCCACACATCACAAGTCCTGGTTGACAAATCACTTAAAGGCTGGAAGGAAATAGAGTATGAAGTGGTGCGGGATGCCTATGACAATTGCATTACGGTACGAAGCACCTAGAGCTGTGATTTCCCTTTTATACTGATATATTTATTCATTTATACCTACATTCCTTCACATTTTACCAGTACGTGTTTTACCATTTGTTCTTTTCTAATTAGATTATTTTCCATTTAGGTTTGTAACATGGAGAACATTGATCCTCTAGGAATCCACACTGGGGAGTCCATAGTGGTGGCTCCTAGTCAGACACTGAATGACTATGAATACAATATGCTGAGAAACACGGCCATCAAAGTTATTCGCCACTTGGGCATTGTGGGAGAGTGCAACATTCAGTATGCTCTGAATCCTGAATCTGAGCAGGTAATTCAGTCGCTTTTATAATCTTGGAAAAATTAGTTCATGGAAGCAGTGATCAAGCCATAATCCCGTTCTTTGTGTCCTGACAGTATTACATCATTGAAGTCAACGCTCGTCTCTCACGAAGCTCTGCGTTGGCCAGTAAGGCCACAGGTTATCCGCTGGCCTACGTGGCCGCTAAGCTCGGCTTGGGAATCCCTCTGCCCATGCTCAAGTGAGTTCTTTCATTGAAATTTGCTGTTATACAGAAAGTAATTGTACACTTAAGTGTTGTTCTTTTCAAAGTTGCTTAAAAGTCACTGTTTTCCAGGAATTCAGTGACTAATTCCACAACAGCCAACTTTGAGCCCAGTCTGGATTACTGTGTGGTGAAGGTTCCTCGTTGGGATTTGAGCAAGTTCCTTAGAGTCAGCACTAAAATTGGCAGTTCCATGAAGAGCGTTGGTGAGCCTCCTATAAAAAAACAAACAAACTGCATGACAAATCTGTGTATTGTAATTCTCAAACCAGTGTGATTGTTAACTAAAACTATAAAAAATTGTCTTCAATTGAAATAAAATGAAATCTAAATATTAGATGGAAAAATGTAAACACATATTTGAAGTAATAAAATGACTGAAACTGAAAAAATGTAAAGCTAATTAGAAATATAAAAAAAATAAGGATTTATAAATTCACAATTACTAAAACCTAATCTAAAATTAAAATGAAAACTGAAAATATTACAATAAAAATGATTTAAAATATGAACAAATGCTATATAAAAACTGCTAAAATAATCTCATATACAATAGCAACTACATTTATAGGAGTTTTGTGCAACAGGCATAAGTAATGGGTTTTGGTTGGATTTACCAATTTTTACTTACTACAATATTTAACAACTAACAGCCTTTTCATTGGCTGTTGCTTGTTTTTTTTTTTAAATGATAAAAATGTAATTGATTTTTATATCTGCTTCGGCAGTTACTTTAATTAGCATTTCTTTAGCACCATCCTTATTTTGCTCATTTGGGAAGCGTAATAATAAACCAAGTTGATGGTAATTGTAAGAGGGACTGTTAACAGTCTGCATTTTATATATATTTTTTAAATTCAAATTTGTGCATATTTAATAAGCATAGTGTGTATAGTTTAATTGTAAAAAGTAATTAAGTGTATTAAAATACTTTGTGAATTTTAATATGGCAATGAAAAAGCCAAATTTTAGTCTGTTTAGTTAGAAGGTGCTACATTTTCTGAACTCTCATATCCAGTGAGTTGTGATCTCATTCAGCACTCTCTTCCATCTCAGGAGAAGTGATGGCCATTGGCCGCAGCTTTGAAGAGGCCTTCCAGAAAGCTTTGAGAATGGTGGATGAGAACTGCGTTGGTTTCGACCACACCATCAAACCAGTGTCTGAGGAGGTCTGTAATGAAGTTACACATCTACCATCTCACCCCCATGTCAGATGCAATTTTTTTTGCAACAAGCTGATTAAAAACCTACATGAAAACAAAAAACGAAATATTATTTTCTCATATCCAAGGAGCTGCAGACACCCACAGACAAGCGCATCTTTGTTCTGGCAGCTGCCCTGTATGCCGGCTACACTGTTGAGCGGCTCTATGAGCTGACCAAGATAGACCACTGGTTTCTGCACAAGATGAAGAACATTACAGACCATGAGAAACTTCTAGAGGCATATAATCGGGATGAGAGTGCCATGCCACCTGAGGTTTTGAGGAAAGCCAAGCAGCTGGGCTTCTCCGACAAACAAATCGCCCAAGCTGTGCAAAGGTACTTGGAAAAACTGCTGATGCAGAAAATCACAACTGTCAATTCTAGACTTGTTTTTACAAAGAATAGTTAATATGGGCTGCAGTAGACAGCTAAATCTGCTCTTTCCCCTGCTGCAGCACTGAGCTGGCCGTGAGGAAGCTGAGACGTGACTGGAAGATCCTTCCAGCGGTCAAACAGATTGACACAGTGGCCGCCGAGTGGCCAGCTCACACCAACTATCTGTACCTGACCTATCACGGCTTAGAAAGTGATGTGGTTTTCGAGCAGCCCCATGTCATGGTGATCGGCTCTGGGGTTTACCGCATTGGAAGCAGCGTGGAGTTCGATTGGTGCGCTGTTGGGTGTATTATGGAGCTGAGGAAGGTGAGCTATCCGTATTAAGGAAAAACTGACTTTTATGTGGCTTAAAATGAAGCATAAATTCATTATTTAGTGAAATTTCAGTGTGTATTTGAGAACTGTTCATTTCTCAGATGGGATACAAAACGATTATGGTGAACTACAACCCAGAAACAGTCAGCACAGATTACGATATGTGCGATAGACTGTATTTTGATGAGATCTCATTTGAGGTAAGAAATTAAATGTTAATAAAATGCTAACAAAATGTATGCTAGTAAAATTTTATAAATGCTAAAATTAATCATATGATTTATTATTATTATTATTAATAATAATAACAATAAAACATGTAATAAAATATAAATTTATGAAAATAATATAAAAATATTACAATTAGTATATTTTATTTAATTATGATTATTATAATAAATATATAATAATTATTGCATTTGCCTGCCTTTAATCACAGGTGGTGATGGACATTTATGAGATGGAGAACCCAGAAGGAATTATTCTGTCCATGGGTGGTCAGCTGCCCAACAACATCGCCATGTCTTTGCATAGGCAACAGTGCAGGATCCTGGGCACCTCGCCTGAATTCATTGACTCTGCGGAGAACCGCTTCAAATTCTCCAGGATGCTGGACACCATAGGAATCAGCCAGCCCAGATGGAAAGAGCTGTCTGATATTGAGGTAAGATATAAAGATAATTCATTTGATTCAACTCTAAGGAATACCAAGGACTACACACCAAGGAAGTGTAGTGTGACATGAATAACCAAAGAAAGACATAAGTTCTGCTTGTAACTTCAAATGACCCCTTGGCATTTCTCTTGTAGTCTGCTGTGGGTTTCTGTGAGACGGTGGGTTATCCCTGCTTAGTGAGGCCATCGTATGTTCTCAGCGGGGCTGCTATGAATGTAGCCTACGCGGACAGTGACCTGGAAAAGTACCTCAACAATGCTGTTGCTGTGTCAAAGGAGCACCCTGTTGTTATCTCCAAATTCATTCAGGAGGCCAAGGTTAGTCACTAAAAACAGCATTTTAAGTCTGCACAAACCGCTCCCACCTTCAGGCAGTTCCAGTTAACTGTAAAATGCATGTGTGTGTGTATGGGAGAGATGGGAGTTAATTACTAGGTAATGCTGTTAGTTGGCACAAAATAAAAAAATTGCTTGTTTGAACAGGTTTTTCATTCACCACGGATGTTACATGCGGTGTGAATATTACACAATAGAACTTTCAAGTCCTGATTTGTCTTTCTAGTTGCTATTGTTGCTCAGTTTGAGAGTGCATGATTTCATGAAAAAATCTGATTTGACTGATTTATATACAACCTATATTACATGATAGCCATCAATCAACTGATGTTGGATATTTTTTTTGTATTGTTTGTCAGTCCATATTATATTTACTTGTTCGTACTCATTTCTCTTATCTCTTACATTTTAGTTTACCCAGTGTTGTATAAAGTACCTGAAAGCCATACTCAGGAAATGACTTTGGTTGAAGTAGGACTGGCCGATATAGCTAAAAAATGTATCAAAGATATAATGTTTGTTTCATATAGTTCGGCATTGATAATTATAAACTTTTTTTTTAATAACCTTTTTTAAAACAAAGAGCAATAGAAAAAAATGTTTACTTGTAACCACTGTATTTTTAAATTAACTCCATTTGAGACAAACATCAAATTTTTTTGTTTTGACAGTCAAAAACAAAATAAAAATTAAACAAATATCTAATTTCTAATGTTTTATATGCAGATTAAATAGGTTAAACTTTTGGCTTGTCTCCCGAGGCCACAGGAGGGCGCAATGAGCAAAATAATGCAGCACATTTTAAATGTTCAACGCAAGGAAGTAATGGTCTATAAAAAAAACGTGCATTAAGTCTAAATTATATAGATCAAATATAATTTTGTAAATTGCATAAACAATTAACAAAGAGCAATAGAAAAAAATGTTTACTTGTAACCACTGTATTTTTAAATTAACTCCATTTGAGACAAACATCAAATTTTTTTTGTTTTGACAGTCAAAAACTAAATAAAAATTAAACAAATATCTAATTTCTAATGTTTTATATGCAGATTAAATAGGTTAAACTTTTGGCTTGTCTCCCGAGGCCACAGGAGGGCGCAATGAGCAAAATAATGCAGCACATTTTAAATGTTCAACGCAAGGAAGTAATGGTCTATAAAAAAAACGTGCATTAAGTCTAAATTATATAGATCAAATATAATTTTGTAAATTGCATAAACAATTGAACAAAACGGCATCATGTATTTATGCATTGCTTAATACAAAGAGCCGAATCGCCCATCACAAAGATTGTCTTTAAAAACATATGAGACGCAGTGAACAGGAATAAACCTTCACAAATTTGTGACGTGTTTTCTAAAAGTTTAAACCGTTTTAACTTTGCATGACTTTCTATACATCTCTTCTGTGTGACGCGAGTGCAGCAGTCATATTTGTCCGTCTAGAAAATGCGCTGAATATACGTTCTGTGTGAATGGCTTGGTTTCGGTTTTAACCTAATCAAGATCTTCTCCGCATTGAGCTTCTTATATCGTCCAATATTTTGATTGAATAACGCAGCAACTGCTCTTCTCATGGGCTATACTAACAAAACATTAAACTACAACGTCACTTGCATCATCACTGCATTTTGTGCTCCGCTGATGACGCTCCCTGACACACATCTAACATTGGATTGTACTATTTTTGCATTCAAATGCAAAGGTTTATTTTAAATTCGACTAATATTCATTCTTTACTCCTATCTCCTCATCACAGGCAGGCACAGCCCTCATGTTGGTGTTTGTGTGTGCTGTCTGCGTCACTCATAGCACGTGCCTATATCGTGCACTATATCAAAGATTTTTTTATATTGTTAGTGAAGAAGGTGTACCGTCGATAAATATCAATACCGTTTTATCGCCCAGGCCTAAGTTGAAGTCACTGTTTAGAATATTACTTGAGTAAAAGTCTTAAAGTATGTGATATTTATTGTACTTAAGTACATTTAAGATTAAAAAAATACTTTTCGTACTTAAGTATTGAAAGTAAAAGTACAAGTAAATGCAAAATGTAAAAGCAAATAAATATATTTATATAAATAATGTTCATACATAGCTTGAGTAGCAAGATTGTGTTCAGTTTAAACTTTCTTCCATTTTATATCTTTGGTTAAGAATAAGAAGCTCTTCATCCGGTACTTAGTGTCTTTCATTCCAACATAAGAAATCATTTCTGGAATCTGCATCTGAAATAACATTTAGATATATTTACACAGTTTAATGAAGAGCCTGCGTGCTCGAAACGTCACATATGCTATGCGACAGTCTTTTTAAAAAATATTTTTTTTGATACTTTTGGAGCTTTGGTGTTGCCGACTTTGCGTCTAAAATATTTCTACTTGTTTTTTGGTCGAGCACCCAGTTGAGATCGATGTGCGTGCTTTTGCCTGCTCTTCACAGTTTAATGTAGGCCATCTCAGAGGGGGCATGGATGCCTTTAACCTGCAGTTACAGATGGATAAATAATGTTTTGTTTTTAACATAAAACGTTGAATACTGATATTTGAAATGATTTAAAACATGAAAAAAAAAAAGTCGAAATGTGAAATTAAAACCAACAGTAGGTGACAGCAAGTGACCGTTAATGAGTGAGTCATTGAGATTCAACAGATTCGTTCAAACGGCTGATTCATTCAGGAACAAAGTGTTTAAATGATTCAGTGATTCACTCAACACATTCATTCAACCGATTTGTTCAAAAAGCTGATTCATTCAATAAGTAAACACCATTGCTCAAAGATGCAGAACAGTGCTGTGATCTTTGTTTGGAACAATTTTCGTTGGCAAAATGTAAGTTACTTATTGCTAACTTTATTGAACTTGTATAAAATGATTACATTTGTTATCATGCTGATATCTGCAGAAAAACGGTACTCTTTGTGTGATATAGATTAAGTTAACTATATTAAATTATATAAATATAAAAGCATACAGAAGCATTTTGCCGCCTACAATTCAGAATGCCTTGAATTTTGAGTTTTAATAAACCAATAAATCACGTGCGTGCACTCTCTGTGTGATTTGGTGTTCTACTCGATAATGTCAGATGGCACATCATTACAAGAACACTTACCATTACTGCAGACGATATATTGTATATCGCACAGCACACCCCAGCTTCGACTTGAGTGGAAAATGAAATCATCCGCGGTTGTCCGCGCACTTGTTTGCACAAGAGCAAAGGTGTTTTTTAGGAGTCTTAACTTCTAAGCACCAGACCACTGATTCGTCAAACCTGATTTCTTGCCGTTAGTGTTCTTCTGACTATTTTGTAGCAAGTGACGAAGATGCTTCAGGGAAATGTATCGGAGTAAAAGTATACGTTTTAATTAGGAAATGTAATGGAGTAAAAGTTGGCTGAAATATAAAAAGTAAAGTACAGATACTCCCAAAAAATACTTAAGTACTGTAACAAAGTATTATTACTTCGTTACATTACACCACTGAGTTTACCTTTATTCTCAAAATGAATATTAATTTTCAATACTATAACTTATAATGCCTAAACTCACTTTTAGCATTTAAAACGATTGATTTTAGTGCATTTTTTTTATTTTATTGTAGACAAAATAGCGAATTAGAATATCAGCCATTTCTTGGTTTTCAGCCATAAAATGAAAATCTGGATAACCCAAAATTACATCCTTTTTAATATTATTTATATATGATTATAGCTTTTAATATTTTTAATTAACTTTATTTTCACCTTTCATTTCTTTTTGTTTTTATTATTTCTATTTAGCTTTGTTTTATTTTAGTTTTAGTATTTTCAGTTTTTCATCTAATATTTTTATCGTTAACGATAACAACACTGATCCTTATGTGTAATTTGAATCCTGTAGTACTCTTTAGTAGTATTGCTGTGTTAGATATTTAAAGCTATTGTGGTGGCAGGATTTGCACTGTCAAATTTTGCAATGTTTTTTGATGGAGATATTTTGCTTTCAGGAAATAGATGTGGATGCTGTGGCCTGTGACGGAGTGGTCATTGCCATAGCGGTGTCTGAGCATGTGGAGAACGCAGGGGTGCATTCTGGAGATGCCACACTGGTGACTCCTCCTCAAGACATCAACCAGAAAACCATGGAGCGCATTAAGATGATCGTTTACGCGATCGGCCAGGAGCTTCAGGTCACCGGCCCCTTCAACCTGCAGCTCATTGCCAAGGTGAGTTTTCATTATTTAAAAAAATATATATTTTTTTAATTTTTTAGCTAGGATGAGTGCATTTTATAATATTTGGTGCTGAAACTAAATCATGTGTGTTTGTCAACAGGATGATCAGCTGAAGGTGATAGAATGCAACGTGCGAGTCTCGCGCTCCTTCCCTTTTGTGTCCAAAACACTTGGTGTGGATCTTGTTGCCCTAGCAACAGGAGTCATATTGGGAAAGGAAGTTGAGGCTGTTGGGCTGATGAAGGGGATTGGCATTGTGGGAGTTAAGGTATTGAAATCTCGGGGATGTCTGTTTTTAATGGGAACACTTTAACCATCTCAGTATTTAAGATCTACATAAGCTCTGCGTTTGATCCTTAGGTTCCTCAGTTCTCCTTCTCACGGCTGGCTGGAGCAGATGTGGTTTTAGGTGTTGAGATGACCAGCACTGGAGAAGTGGCCTGCTTCGGGGAAAACCGTTATGAGGCCTATCTAAAAGCCATGCTCAGCACTGGCTTCAAAATCCCTAAAAAGAATATTCTCCTCACTATTGGTACTTATAAGGTAATGGCTTACTTTACAGCAAGTCGATTCATTTGAGTCTGCTCCTATTAATTTTCATATTCCCATTACTGAAAGCTGTGGTTTGTTAATTTCATCACCATTGCTTATTCCATTGCATACATAAGGATATGACTTAACAAATCCTTAACCCTAAAATTTGCTGTTTGTGCCACAGGTAAATATACCATAAATCATGTGGTTTGTGATGTTTACCTTAGTTTAATGCATTTTGACTTCAAATGTTTACCTGGTCGGTGATAAAACGAGCAAAACTTTTTTTAATAATGCAAATTGCATATATTAATATCGAAGGAGTGGCATTAAAGGGCAATTTCAACTAAAAAGTAAACAACCAACTAGCAATGTTCTAGCTACCTCACACATCACTTTAGCATCCACATGTCAACACATCTAAACGCATATTAACAACTACATAGGAAGTTCCTGGAAATTACCCACAACACTGTAGTATAGTGGTGCACATTTTGCTCATTCACTCTCACTTTTATTAGAGAATGTAAAAAATAGGGGTGCTCCGATTGATCTGCTACCGATCACTATTGGCCGATGATCAAGTTGGGATGATTGATCGGCGGCCTCTAAAAAGGCCGATCTAAAAAAAAAACGATCTCAAGCTGATGACTCTGCCGTGAGAGGTTTGGCATGATATGCAGCGGCACGTGCCGGTCTCTGTCCGGCACGGGTGAAATAATTATAATGCTGAAGGTGAGGTACTCCCCTTCATATTTCTTCATTAAAGAACTTCTAAAGTAATTTGAAAACCTTGTGTGAGACGTAATTTCACAAACTTCGTGAGTGAATCACCGCACGCGCTCTCTCTTTCTCTCAAAATACGCAAATGGCTTCAAATCACCACACATGACGTCTGTCTATAAGCGAGCTGCACAGTTGACACAGGAATTGTCACTTGCACAATCAAGGCAGTGTCACATCGTCACTAAAGTTTATAAATTGCATTACTTTGTAATTCTTGCCAGTGTTTAACCATTCAGTGCTCGCGAGCTCTCCTGGAGACTGTGCGCTCATGCACACTCGCAGCGCAGCGCGCACACATAATGTCAGATTCACATTACTCCGTTTGCGGTGCATATGTGGTGCGTATTTTTTCCGCGCTCATGTTAACGGATTAAAGCGTTCACTGCACACAGCTGCGGCCCGGCAGTGCGTTCAGGAGCGGGGGCGCTGCAGCAGTGCAGAGATCGTTTCCACACCGAGTCTATTGCTGCGCACTGCATTAAAGTAACAGCGCATTGTTTGCAGT
>NW_015505500.1:1152461-1167078 GCF_001515645.1 Sinocyclocheilus grahami
AAAAAAAAACGATCTCAAGCTGATGACTCTGCCGTGAGAGGTTTGGCATGATATGCAGCGGCACGTGCCGGTCTCTGTCCGGCACGGGTGAAATAATTATAATGCTGAAGGTGAGGTACTCCCCTTCATATTTCTTCATTAAAGAACTTCTAAAGTAATTTGAAAACCTTGTGTGAGACATAATTTCACAAACTTCGTGAGTGAATCACCGCACGCGCTCTCTCTTTCTCTCAAAATACGCAAATGGCTTCAAATCACCACACATGACGTCTGTCTATAAGCGAGCTGCACAGTTGACACAGGAATTGTCACTTGCACAATCAAGGCAGTGTCACATCGTCACTAAAGTTTATAAATTGCATTACTTTGTAATTCTTGCCAGTGTTTAACCATTCAGTGCTCGCGAGCTCTCCTGGAGACTGTGCGCTCATGCACACTCGCAGCGCAGCGCGCACACATAATGTCAGATTCACATTACTCCGTTTGCGGTGCATATGTGGTGCGTATTTTTTCCGCGCTCATGTTAACGGATTAAAGCCTTCACCGCACACGGTTGCGGCCCGGCAATGCGCTCTAGGAGTGGTGCGTCTGCAGCAGTGCAGCGATCATTTCCGCACCGAGTCTTGCTGCGCTGCAAGCGCTGAATTAAAGTAACAGCTCATTCTTTGCAGTAAATATAAACATGGATTGACACGAAAATTTAGTAATTACACCATAAATGCATATTATTAAAGTCTACTGTGTTTCACAGTCAACACGTATTGCTTTTTGGCTAGGTTTAAAGGGAAAAAGAGCACTTTTAGATAAACAAGGCAACAATAGATGGCACTCATGGAGGTAGAAAAACAAAGTTCTTTATGAACCGCAGGATTGCTTGCAATAAAGATTTAAATGCAAAAGAAAAGGCAGTAGAGCTGACTATTTCTGTCAATGGTAAGTTTGTGATAGCGTAAGAAAAGTAGTTTAAATGTTTTGCCACTTGCTTGAGCAACTTGATCTATAAATCTAGAAGTGCAAAAGTAAAAAGCATTGAATAATGTGTTGGTTATATTTGTTTAAACATGTCTGTGAAAGATTGTATTACTGTACTGTGTAAAAGAATTGGAATGCTGAAAAAGCATTTTCAGTGACAATGTTTGGATTTGAAATCAAACTACTAGATAAATGTTGTGTTTGTAGTAAACCGCAAAGGATCAGTAGCGGACTCCTGTGTGAAAGCACAGTCCGTGCTGCTTCCCCTCTCACAAGAGTCACCTAAGAGGGGAATCCCCCCCTGAATAAATGTCTAAAAATCCTGATTGGAGTATCACTATAAATAGTTATAAATGATAAAAAGAAGGCTTTAAAAGATTGGTATCTGTGATCTGTATTGGCAGAAAGAAAAATTCTTAAAGGGGCAGTTCACCCAAAAATGAAAATTCTGTCATTTAATTACTCGCCCTCATGTCATTCCAAACCCGTGAGACCTCCGAACACAAATTAAGATACTTTTGATGAAATCAGAGCTTTCGGACCCTGCAGAGAGAGCAACGCAACTGACACGTTCAAGGCCCAGAAACTGCTTTCTGTGATTGGCGATTGGTGATCGGCCTCGAAAATCCTGATCGGAGCACCCCTAGTAAAAAAAATCTAGATTCTTAAAGGGGCAGTTCACCCAAAAATGAAAATTCTGTCATTTAATTACTCGCCCTCATGTCATTCCAAACCCGTGAGACCTCCGAACACAAATTAAGATACTTTTGATGAAATCAGAGCTTTCGGACCCTGCAGAGAGAGCAACGCAACTGACACGTTCAAGGCCCAGAAAGGTAGTGGGGTAGTGTTAAAATAGTCCATGTGACTTCAGTGGTTCAACCGTAATTTTATGAAGCTATGAGAATACGGTTTCTTCTCTTCCGTGTCAGTCTTCGGGTTTGGAGCGACATGAGGGTGAGTAATTATTGACAATTTTAATTTTGGGGTAAACGCATCCCTTTTAAGTGAAAAATGTCTTTTCAGAGTAAGAGCGAGCTTCTGCCCACAGTCCAGACCTTGGAGAGTTTGGGTTATAACCTGTATGCCAGTCTAGGCACTGCTGACTTCTACACTGAACATGGAGTCAAGGTACAGTGAATAACAAAACATATTGTAACTTATTAAAAAATAACATCTGCTAATGAACTTCTTTTGTGTTTTTCTTGTACAGCTAATTTAACAGGTTAAGTTTGCTGTTTTATGAATTCTGTTTGTTTATCTGTCTCCTATCAGGTGATGGCAGTGGACTGGCCTTTTGAAGAGGAGAGTGACTGCCCTAGTAAGGACAAACAAAGGAACATCATGGACTATCTGGAGGAGAACCATTTTGACTTGGTCGTCAATTTGTCCATGAGGAACTCTGGTGGAAGACGCTTGTCCTCCTTTGTGACCAAAGGTTACCGCACTCGTCGAATGGCCATTGACTACTCCGTACCACTCATCACTGACATCAAGTGCACCAAGTTGTTTGTTCAGGTGAGCTGTGACAAACTCACATTGTTAACAACCCAACAAATTTAAAAGTTTATACTACAGATGTGGCCATTACAAATGCATTAGAAGGAGACTTTTTTGTTGTTGTTGTCCCGTCCATTGCCGTGGTTATCACTGTATAAATCACTGGTATTTCAAGAGGTAATCCAGCATAAATCTGCGGATGTCATTCCCGAAACTTTGCAGCATGTATGTAATAAGTTTCATACAAATTCTGAATGGATTATAGCCTAGAAAGTGCACAAAGCACGCTCCTCTTATTGTCATTAAAAAGCGTCACTCATCTAAGTTAATCGCGATCTCACAAAGTTCACAATATATAATCCATAAAGCTCTCTAAACTGCACAATGAATCTCTTATTTACATTGTGTCTGCACTTTAATTATGAGGTGATTCAAAAGTGTGGAAAACCGCACTTAATGAAAACTTTGGCACTTTCAGTGGTGAGGGAATAAACTAAAACCTAGCCAAAACTAAAACAGATATGTCTGTGATTGGCTATATTGCGCAACGCTGCAAAAACATGTTGTAAATAGTGCAAATATGCACTGGATAGTTTGCCAGATCTTCAGTTGCTTTTGCTTTCATTTGAGGGTATTTAACATCTTCTATTATCCCTTTAGAACCGGTCCTGGGCCTAGCTAACAATTGCAGCAGGGCTGACATTGGGGTTTCCATGACTAATGATATGGGGAAACTGCACACACCCCAAACCCCCCCCAATGTCACCCATGTCAGTGCTATATGATTGCCGATACACGCCTGCGTCCACTTGATGTGCACAAATTACCATAGACATCTATATATGCAGGCACGGATACTAGAACCCAAGGCATTATCACAGGCTTCAAAACAAATCACAGTTTCATGTTTGTCATAATTAATTATCTATGTCAATAACCCAAATACATCTTTAGAACAAACACACACACACATATATATGCACTCTATAGGCAATTTTTTGTGTCTTGTCTAAAATTCTACTAGAGCATCTAAAAGGTGGTTCTAGAGCTTCTTCTAGAGCAGAGCAGGGCTGGGCAACTTCAGTCCTGCACGCCCACTGTCCTGCAGAGTTTATTTCCAACTCTAATCAAACTAATCAAAATAAAAAATTATATATATATACTAACAATCTTTTGTAATTGTAATGCTAAGTTGAACACTGCTACAATAAAAATAATTAGCATTACAATTACAAAAGATTGTTAGTTGGGTTTTATTATTTATAATTACATATACAGTACTGTTATTTTTACATCATACAATAAGAGCTCTT
Source organism: Sinocyclocheilus grahami (assembly GCF_001515645.1). Taxonomy (NCBI): domain Eukaryota; kingdom Metazoa; phylum Chordata; class Actinopteri; order Cypriniformes; family Cyprinidae; genus Sinocyclocheilus; species Sinocyclocheilus grahami. The sequence goes on from NW_015505500.1 coordinate 1,156,247, forward strand.
AAACTGAGCACACATTTTCTGTTCTAAACATTTAAACCTATTGTCCAACACAGCAAAACTAGGTTATGATCAATAGTAATGCATTTTATATTTACATTTAGTCATTTAGCAGACGCTTTTATCCAAAGCGACTTACAAATGAGGACAATAAAAGCAGTCAAAACTAACAAAAGAGCAACAATATATAAGTGCAAATGACAAGTCTCGGTTAGCCTAACGCAGTACACGTAGAAAGGGGTGTATGTGTGTGTGTGTGTGTGTGTGTGTCTCACAAAGAAAAACGAGTAGATAGAATGGAAAAAAAGGAAGCTAATGTTTTTTTAAATAAAAAGAATTAAAGGGGTCATATGACATTGCTAAAAATAACGTTGTGTATTTGGTGTAATGTAATGCGTTTATGCGGTTTAAGGTTCAAAAAACACATTTTCCATATAATGTACATTATTGTTTGTCCTCTATGCCCCGCCTTTCTGAAACGCGTAGATTTTTACAAAGCTCATCGGTCTGAAAAAGCAAGATGTGCTCTGATTGGCCAGCTATCTAGTGCATTGTGATTGGCTGAATGCCTCAAGCGTGTGACGGAAATGTTACGCCCCTTACCATACTGTGATGCCGTGTCCCGGCAGGACGAGACTCAGTCCAGCTGCTCTGCTCGTGCACATCCCATCATCGGTTCTCTTTTAGCAGTTCAATCAATGTACTGTTAGGAGTAACTGAATAACTCTGGATATTAGATTATGTGTGTGTGTGTGTGTCTCACAAAGAAAAACGAGTAGATAGAATGGAAAAAAAGGAAGCTAATGTTTTTTTAAATAAAAAGAGAATTAAAGGGGTCATATGACATTGCTAAAAATAACGTTGTGTATTTGGTGTAATGTAATGCGTTTATGCGGTTTAAGGTTCAAAAAACACATTTTCCATATAATGTACATTATTGTTTGTCCTCTATGCCCCGCCTTTCTGAAACGCGTAGATTTTTACAAAGCTCATCGGTCTGAAAAAGCAAGATGTGCTCTGATTGGCCAGCTATCTAGTGCATTGTGATTGGCTGAATGCCTCAAGCGTGTGACGGAAATGTTACGCCCCTTACCATACTGTGATGCCGTGTCCCGGCAGGACGAGACTCAGTCCAGCTGCTCTGCTCGTGCACATCCCATCATCGGTTCTCTTTTAGCAGTTCAATCAATGTACTGTTAGGAGTAACTGAATAACTCTGGATATTAGATTATTTCGCATCAGAGGGAGTGTCAGGCACGTTTATAACTTAACTTAACTTAAAGGTGCAATAGGAGATCTTGGAAAATGCTAACTTTAGCCTGATAGCACTGAAAGCGAATGTCCCACCCTCACAGAGACAACATTACTACAATAGGCTACATCAGGTTCCCAACTCCAGCCCATGTTCCTAAGTGAAGTAAACTTCAACGGATTTACCCCGCTCAGGGAGTAGGGAGCAATGAACACTGTGTAGGGATCATATCGATCGGAACACAGTTCATGCACGTAGCTCACTTCTAACGAGCTGGCGCGAGGACTAGATTAACCGCTGGGCTACATCATGTGTCATTCACCGGTGAGAAATCTTTAAAAGTACTACAATACCAGGAAGGAAGATCGGGTTGTTGATGTTTGCCTGCCATCCTCGCTCTGTCTGCACAGCGTGCGTGAACGCGCTGATGACGTATCCAGTCTGCGCGAACTGGGTGTGCAGAGGTATGGTAATACATATGTTGACAGGCAGGTAGGAAAGCATATTAAAACGGTCGGACCGAGCGTTTTGATTGAACGAACATTTCTTGATCCTACGCCTTCCACAGAATATATAAATACAGACAGATACATTTAGACGGGATGTGAAGAGACTTTCGGGATGTGAAGAGACTTTCAACCAGCATAACAAAAAATGTTTCTGAAGACAATCACCTATTGCACCTTTAAGTAATTTGTGGATTGGTGCGTACTGGAGACGCAAACAGTTTCAAACGATTCGGTTCGATTTGGTGAACTGGTTCGACCGGTTCACTAAGAAGATCCGGTTAAACAGAACGATTCGTTCACGATCCGGACATCACTAGATGAGACAAAACCAATAAAACCCATTACAAACGAGGCATTTGTTGCATCCAGTGTGGGGCCATGATTACAGATTATAATGACTTATACTGTTTTTTTTTTACGTGTTGCGTTGCGTATCACGCTGCGTAAACACAAAACCATGTCTGCATTTGTAATCAGAGAAACCACAAACAACAAGCCCTACTCTACACTGCTCAAAACTCGCGTTTGAATCATCATTGGCAAATTATTTAAATATAAAAAACGTACTTACAGGCTGTGAGACAGATGCGCCAGACTGTCCTTGTAAATTTGGAACTGCCCAACTTTATAGAAACAGCCTTTGTGCCACAGACTCGTTAGGCTACTGGTTCAGGAAACAGTCCTCATCCATCCTCCATAAAATGCGCAGCACACATCTGAATATTTGGGTTGAACTGTTCTGGAACAGTATTGTAAATGCAACTTAACCACTGATTTCTAGTGGTGTCCTCTTTTGGAAGGCCAAACTAAGTAGTTTCGCTTTCCCAACAAAACACACAGTGTCTTCATAACATGGCAGCTGCGGCAACAGCTAGAATAAAAGTTACGCCTTCTTTCTTTACGTGAACATTTGGGTGGCGTTATGCAAATCTTCCCAGATAGTGAGGTAGATATATGGGGGCGTGTTAGAACGAGCCGTTTTAGGTAGGTGTGGCTGACTCTTTATAAAGAATATCTCTTTGGATTTGAGACTTTAGTCTTTGCAACTTTGCAGATCTTCTTTATGCACCAAGAGCTTGTAACACTCCAAAGAGAAAGGAAAAATTTAACTCTCATCATATGACCCCTTTAAAATAGAATAGAAAGTGCTAGAGTTAGAGGTTTAAATAAAAATGGAAGAGATGTGTTTTTAGTCGTTTCTTGAAGATGGATAAGGACTCAGCTGCTCGGATTGATTTGGGCAAGTCATTCCACCAGGAGGGAACATTTAATGAAAAAGTCTGTGAAAGTGATTTTGTGCCTCTTTGAGATGGCACAATGTGTCGTTCACTTGCAGAACGCAAGCTTCTAGAGGGCACACAACTCTGAAGTAAGGAATTTAGGTAAATGTGTGCAGAGCCAGTGGTGGTTTTGTAAGCAAACATTAATGCCTTGAATTTTATGCGAGCAGCTAGCTACTGGTAGCCAGTGCAAATGGATGAACAGAGGTGTGACATGCGGTCTTTTCGGCTCATTAAAGATTAATCTTGCAGCTGCATTTTAACAGTATTTTATAAAAATTATTATTATTATTTTTTTATACGTAAGTGTTATGGATGTTTACAGTTACCGGTTATTTTTACATTTAATTTTAGAATTTGATCCCTGTGTTTTAAAAATACAGGTTAAATATTTATTAATATAAAATATAAATTTATTTATTTGTTATGTGTCTATCTAGCTAGCTAACTAGCTAGATTTAGACATCATACCCCTGCTGTTCTGGACAGAAAAAAATGTGTTTCCTGTATGAAATATTTAAAATGACAGATTGGAGATGCTTGTGCGGTACTACATGTTTTTGGTAAGCAATTTTTTTTCCAGTGGCTTTGAAAAAAAATAGTGAGGACAGAATCGAATCGGAATTAAGAGAGGAAGCACTCCTAAAGCTAGTTTCAGTTTGTCAATAAGGTAAACTGTCCATGCGCTATCTGGTGGATATTCTGGGAAGTGTAAGGTTGTTTTTTTTCCCCCCTCTCTCGCTCTCCTCTAAGAAACTGGTCTGACTAGTCTTGCAGCATTTCGTGATCCTACTTGGAAAAACTCAGTTTTGGGCCACATCTGTTTATGCTGTTGTACGTCTAAAATTCTGAAGATTGTAATGTATGTGGGCTTGGCAGGCACTGGGGCAAATTGGTCAGGCTCCTCATGTAAAGACTCATATAGACAGCATGACCTCGCAGAAACTCATCCGTTTACCTGGTGAGTATGGCCACATCATTTCAAATGTAATTGAGTTGTCAGAACAAATATATTACATTGAGATTGATTCAATTTATTCTTGTATGTCTAAAGGTTTGATTGATGTCCATGTGCATCTGCGGGAGCCTGGTGCCACCCATAAAGAGGACTTCTCCTCGGGCACAGCTGCTGCCCTGGCTGGAGGAATCACTATGGTGTGCGCCATGCCCAATACCAACCCTGCCATCATTACATTTGTTTTTAATGATGCAGTTTGTCATGTTTTACTGTCATGATAGAATTTGATTACGATCTTCTTTGCATGCAGCACTTTGAAAAGTGGCCGAAGCACTTGCCCATTGTGGCACATGCAGAAAAACAGACGGTGGCTGCAATCTTGATGGTGGCGCAGCTGTATCAGCGACCCGTTCATATCTGCCATGTTGCCAAGAAAGAAGAGGTAAGAATCCTTGTTCCATGTCGTGGTCTAATAACTGCATTTTATTTCAACTTCATTGTAAATCCTTCATCCAGTTTCTTTACATATTCCTGTGATTTGTGACTAACTAAAATCATGCTTTGTTTCTCAGATTCTGATCATTCGAGCTGCTAAACAAAAGGGCATCCAGGTGACGTGTGAAGTGGCACCTCACCATCTCTTCCTGTGTGAAGATAATGTGCCTGCCATTGGAAACGGCAGGGCGCAAGTGCGGCCCATGCTTGGTACACGTGAGGACATGGAGGCATTGTGGGAAAATCTAGACATCATTGACTGTTTCGCAACAGACCACGGTAATAATGAGATTAAATATCTCTGCTGAGCCTCACATAGGTTTGTGTACTTGTTTGTCAGGCAAACAAAATTGTTTTAAAATCCCTAATTTAAGACCAAAATTGTTAACTTAAGTTTCTGCTCGAGTTCCAAGCTACATCCAAACTTTGTTCAGAACTTCAGCCTATTCTTTCCTATTGTGCTACATATTTTCTAATTGATTGGTCAGACATGCTTGCTGTGCCTGATCAAAAAAAGACTTTTAAGCAGTCCTACAAGATGATCGGATATAATAAACGTATATAAAATTATTAATTTCTTCAAAAAAAAATAAAAAATAGACCCCAAACCTAAATGGCCACATCTGAGCAGTTCTTGGAAGCTTTTATTTATTTGGTTATTTTTAACTTCCAGCCCCTCATTCAGTAGAGGAGAAAAACTCTGAGAAACCACCTCCAGGTTACCCGGGTCTGGAGACTATGCTGCCTCTGCTGCTCACGGCCGTCAGCGAGGGTCGCCTTACCATTGATGACATCATCAAGAGGCTCTATGAAAACCCCAGTAAAATATTCTCTCTTCCTGCTCAAGAAGACACTTATGTAGAGGTATTTAAGTTTGACAAAGTTCAGATGGTGAATGGCTGTCTAAAAATTTAAAATGTTTTCAAATTTCAAAGTGATCCTTGAATTTTCCAGGTGGACTTGGAGCAAGAGTGGACTATTCCGAAGCACATGCAATTCACTAAGTCAAAGTGGACGCCGTTTGAGGGCATGAAAGTGAAAGGAAAAGTCATGAGGGTGGTACTCAGAGGAGAGGTGGCCTATATTGATGGACAGGTAAAGATCTGATCTGGAAACCATGTTATGTTGTGTTTTTTTAGGGTTCTTTGAATAGTTAAAAATTATTTGAAATATAATTTTTTTTGGCTCAATGTAAAAGTCTTTACTGTCATTTTTGATCACTTTAATGCATCCTCGCTGACAAAAAAATAGCTTTGAACAGTAGTATATGTGATTTGGTACCTTTTCTCTTACATCTAATGAATAGTTGCCCAGCTAATTTTGTCTGGAGCACATGTTTGTCATTAATTTCAATGTTCAATCATTCCTCTTTCTCTTAAGGTATTGGTACCTCCAGGTTATGGTCAGGATGTGAAGTCATGGTCAACACCCCCAGCAGGAACAACTGAGGTTATAAAGGATGCTCCTAAGGTAATGCGCTAACTGATCCTTAGTTATAATCAAAAACCTGAACATGCATTGTTTATGGTTCAGCTTTTGCTTTCTAATGTGCACTGGCTAACAAATAACCATCCATCCATCCATTCTTCAAACTGCTGATCCTTTTTAGTGTCATTGGAAGCAAATAACTATGCTTGTCAATTACAGCGTGTGAGTGAGGCATTGACTCCTGAGCGCCCCCGTCAGGCAGCACCTGTTGATGTGGTCCGTAGCCGTGCCCCGAGTCCACGCCGTTCAACTGGGGATGGACGCTTCATTCTCCCGCCTCGTATCCACTGCACATCCGATCCTGGCCTGCCTCCAGGTACATACAGAGTATTCCACAGAGCTTGTGCATGAGTTTGTGTGCCGAATGAACCACTATACTGGAAATGATTGGTTTGTTACATTTTAATTCAGACAGTGGTTCAGTTGGATGTCAGCTTTTGTTTTGCTAGCATCAGTTGTTTGTTTGAGCATGTATGTCCCTTGAACTTGCAAATGGTTCAGTTGAACCATTTGCTGGTCCAATATGATCATATCTCAAGTAAGGCATGTTTTTATATGCAGGTTTCAAAAGATCTACCATACAACCCCAAAAGGCATTGGGTAAAGTCCATGTGATGTGTATAGTTTTATCAAATCCTTATCCAAGTCTCATGATTCTGCAACTGTGTCTGTGAATTGAAAATGAATATCCATATTTTCCATCTTCATTATTTTCATTCGATCAAGGTCATTTAAACAATCAGTCTTTTTCTAGCATGTTTCGTAATTGAAAAAAGTTCAAACCTCTAGAGCTAAATATCTCAAACCTTAAAATCAGCTAGGAAATAAAAAAAGAATAGTACAAAAGTGGATGCATGCTAAAACCTGATTTAAATCAAATGACTAAATTGGTGATTTTATATGTTGCATATTGGGATAAGACAAATAGTTAAATGTCTGTGTATATACACTTCGTTGCTTTATAATATTAATTAATTACATGGAATACAGTTTTACTCAAAAAAAAAAAAATTTAAAAAAAAAAACCTTTTTGGAAAACGAAATGTTTACAAATACTGCATTGGCAATTGTTAAAATTCTAACTGTACAGTTACTAATGCATTGTTTTCAAACTTTCTGCCTCAATGTTTGAGCAGCTGAAGAGGAGGTGTCATTAAAAGCACCGTATGATGCAGGTTTGACGTTTGTAGAGATGTTTACCAGAGCTTTGCCACCCTTAGCTTCTGTTCTTTCTGCCAATCGGTGTTTGTTCCTGGATTCATTTCATGGGCATATTTTAGTCTTAAGCATAATCAAAACTAGGGCTGCAACAACTAATCGATAAAATCGATTATGAAAATCATCGACAACGATTCTCATTATCGATTAATCGGGTCTGCCCATAGTGCACGTCCAACGGAGTTTACATACTTGTCCAACTTCAGCCGGTGGCGTTAAATTAAAGCACTGAATTACTTATTTCTATTGACAAACTGCATCTAAAATAGTGGAGGAAACAGAATGAGATGCTAAATAAAAAAAAAAAACCTTTTTGGAAAACGAAATGTTTACAAATACTGCATTGGCAATTGTTAAAATTCTAACTGTACAGTTACTAATGCATTGTTTTCAAACTTTGTGCCTCAATGTTTGAGCAGCTGAAGAGGAGGTGTCATTAAAAGCACCGTATGATGCAGGTTTGACGTTTGTAGAGATGTTTACCAGAGCTTTGCCACCCTTAGCTTCTGTTCTTTCTGCCAATCGGTGTTTGTTCCTGGATTCATTTCATGGGCATATTTTAGTCTTAAGCATAATCAAAACTAGGGCTGCAACAACTAATCGATAAAATCGATTATGAAAATCATCGACAACGATTCTCATTATCGATTAATCGGGTCTGCCCATAGTGCACGTCCAACGGAGTTTACATACTTGTCCAACTTCAGCCGGTGGCGTTAAATTAAAGCACTGAATTACTTATTTCTATTGACAAACTGCATCTAAAATAGTGGAGGAAACAGAATGAGATGCTGCAGGAGAGTTACGTGCTCCAAGCTACCCAAAACATGAGAATTCTTTATTTTAAGCTTTAAGTTAATGCATTAGTGTAATGGCTTGCCCTGTCAGGCGCTTTAACAGATGCGTGTGCATCCTCAGCGCAAAAACACTTTCAGTTAACGGTCATATCCTTATGTATAAGTGTCACAAATTCACGCGAGCATTTCCATTTTTGCATAAAGGTCCGACCTGACAGTCTGTGTTAAGTTTTAATCTTTACTGAATGAACGCCAGCACGGCGTCAGACAGACGGAAAACAGAAACGATTAATAATCGGCTCAAAAACATTAATTGTGCTGAAATATCTGTTGTTGAATATTTTATGAGCGTGGGAACTGTAAGGATAACAGCATGTAATTGTCTGAATATAAATATCAGACGCTTCAAAACCGCCTTTAACAGGATAAAGAAATTACACTAAGCCCTATTTGGAATCCATGAGTTTATCACTGAGGTGATGAGTAAATTTATTTTTACAGACGTCCATATGAGAAACAATTACCGTCCGAATCGGGCTCTGAAATGACTGTGGTCAAAGTGAACGTGTTCCTGCAGAACATTACTCTTACCTATTGGTTACCACTGAGTTTGTGATTTTATTAGCCTTTATCATCTATATTATTATTTTAATTTTTAATGCAGAGATTTAATTTATATTCACTATATACAATGCTTGACAAATTTATTAAAACAAATTTATGTAAGGTTTTTAACATTATTGTTTGTGCCACTGCTGCTCTAAACTAAACAGTACTGGTGATTTACCAAAATCATTTTTTAGCTTTCTGTATGGGTTAGTCCTCCAATATGCATAAGCTCTTTAGTAACAGTAGTAGGCCGTTTCTAATGCTATAATATAATTATTGCTGTTATCTATGAAAGAAAGGCAGAGAGCTTTATAGTGTTTTTTTTCAGATACCCAATTACAGTCAAAAAAGTACTTAAACAATGCCAGCAAGCTATGAAGGGCATAGGAAGCCATTTTTGTTATGTGAATAAATAAAAGTATTTAGTTATAAATAAATGACACGAACATTTTTTTGATTTAAACAATTTTTTGACAGATTCCTAAAATGTGTTTTCTCTTTATGGCAGGTGGTCTAATAAATTGTTAAGCACTATGTTTTCATAGCATTCAGTTGGAATGTTTGTTTTAAGGACATTGGGCAGAATGTGGAATATTGTGTTTTTGTCAATAAAATAAAAAAAGAAAGTTGTTTGTTTTTAATCCGATTAATCGAAGGGGAAAAATATATATATAAAAAATAATCGACCAACTAATTGGTTATCAAAATAATCGTTAGTTGCAGCCCTAATCAAAACAAGACATGATGGTATCTTCCCCTGCGCTGCCCATGCTTTGCATGCATGCTGTTACTTGTGATTCAGGTTGATCCCAATGAGCTCTTATGCGGTGTTCAGTTTATTGGAGTAAAGTGAGATTTATTGATACATGGAAGTGATGTATTGGTTGCTGATTGTGACACTGTTTTGCTTCCATTATCAGAATTGGCTCCCCCAATGGATGCATATGCATACCCTCCTCCCCTGGCCAGGATCCTGTCACCTCAAGCTGGGCAGCAGCAGATCCTGCCCCACCCCCAGACCTCCCCACTGCTGCACCCACTGGTGGGCCAGCACATCCTGTCCGTGCGCCAGTTCAGCAAGGAACAGGTGACACCATGTTATCTATCCTGTTGTCGAGTCCAGGAATATTGTATTTGTGTATTTACAGTGGCTCATCAATCTTTCTTGTCTGTCTTGGGCTTTTAGATGTCACACTTGTTCAATGTGGCACATACTCTTCGTCTGATGGTGCAGAAAGAAAGACCCTTGGATATTTTGAAGGTATACTGACTATTAGTAAATTCTTGTTCATTTCTTTTTACTCAAACATCACTTGATATTTTAAAATAAAAATGTCTAATTGGTGAATTAATCTTTTGTTTCTGAATCATGAGCTGGTTCTTAAAGAATGTGTCAAAGTTCAGATCAATTTCTTATGAGTTATTGGTTTGAATCAGTCTAATGACTCTTGCTGACTGAATCATTCAGAATGGTTCTTGTCTTATTGAATCAGAAGTCCTACTATGAGAACAAATGGTTCTGTCATAAGATACTTTCAAATGTTATCAAAAGGTAGTATTGTTTTTAAATGAACTACTGTTCAAAAGTTTGGGGTTAGTAAGATATTACGATGGATAGATGCAGGGACGTGCGCAGACATTTTGAGGGGCAGTGGAAAAAAGGGCTATTTTTTATTTATTTTTTTTTCTAAACAAAACATTAAATATAGCCTATTAGGGGTGTGCGATATTGACAAAATATATTTTAATATTTTTTGGGGATTTTATCGATAACGATATTTTGCTGAGTGTTATTGTGCTGATATCTTAAGGACAACCGTAGACAGCTTACTCCTAAAGTTTTTGATATTCCTCATATTTTGTGTGGTGATCATTTCACAGCAGTGATAGAAATTCTTTTCCAATAAGTTTAAATTGATTTTTTCCTTTTAAAGGGGTCATATGATGCTATTTTAAAGATCATTATTTGGTGTAACAGAATATGTTGACATGCTTTAATGTTCAAAAACACATTATTTTTCAAATACTGTACATTATTGTAGGTCCTCTATGCCCCGCCTCTCTCAAACACGTTGTTTTCAACAAAGCCCCCTCCTTTGACAAGCGCAGTCTGCTCTGATTGGCCAGCTGACCCAGTGCATTGTGATTGGCCGAACACCACAAGCATGTGTCGGAAATGTAACGCCCCTTACCATAATCGCGAGCTTCAGCTTTCAAAGTAAATATCAA
>NW_015505500.1:1167750-1181507 GCF_001515645.1 Sinocyclocheilus grahami
TTAAAGGGGTCATATGATGCTATTTTAAAGATCATTATTTTCATTATTTGGTGTAACAGAATATGTTGACATGCTTTAATGTTCAAAAACACATTATTTTTCAAATACTGTACATTATTGTAGGTCCTCTATGCCCCGCCTCTCTCAAACACGTTGTTTTCAACAAAGCCCCCTCCTTTGACAAGCGCAGTCTGCTCTGATTGGCCAGCTGACCCAGTGCATTGTGATTGGCCGAACACCACAAGCATGTGTCGGAAATGTAACGCCCCTTACCATAATCGCGAGCTTCAGCTTTCAAAGTAAATATCAATACAGTTAATAATGTCGTTAGTTTTACCATCAGTTCAAGCCCGAAAGGGCAACAGTCGGGTGACAGACACAGTGATGATGCAGTACACAAGCCGCTGTTAAGACAGCTGACGTGCTATGATTTCTGACAGGCAGTTCACTCATCTGTGATGTGACCCCTGTTCCCCTCACACACACACATGATGCGTTACTCTACGCTGCGCAAAACTCTGCATTTGAACAGTCAATAGCAAATACTTAAACTAATAACCCCCCCCCTTTTGTTTTTTTTTAGAAATAGACTTTGTGCACAGCCAGCCTTGTACGTTGTCCATAAAATGCGTTGCACAAGTTCGAACATCTGGGTTGTGCTGTTCTGTTGTAAATAAATCTTAACCAATGATTCCTAATTGCATCTACTTCCGGAAGGCCAAATAAAGTGCTTTTGCTTTCACACTGAAACACAGCGTCTCCCTGACATGGCTGCATCAACACTACTGCTGTTCCTGAAACCACGCCTTCTTTCTTTGCATGAACATTTGGGCTGCATTATGCTAATATTTCCACATAGTGACATAGATATGTGGGGGCGTGTTAGAACGAGACGTTTTAGGTAGGCGTGGTTGACTCTTAACTTTTATAAAGAATATCTCTTTGGATTTGAGTCTTTGCAACTTTACAGATCTTCTTTATGCACCAAGAGCTTGTAACACTCCAAAGAGAAAGGAAAACTTGAAATCGCATCATATGACTCCTTTAATGGCAGTTTTACCTTTTATAAAGCCATTTTTTCTAAAAATGTGCATCATTTCAGTCAAAATCTTCAATTGAATCAGTCAATTAGAATAATAAGTCATTTGGGCTGTTACCAAGCAAATGAAATCAGTATTGACAAATTTAATCTGCAATGCAGAGAAAACAGAAGCTGCATTAGAAAGGGGCATTTAGATGCATTTACACTGTTTAATGCAGGACATGAACGTTTAACCTGCAGTTACAAATGCATTAATACCGTTTTGATATTTTAAACATAAAACGTTGGATACTGATATTTGTAATTACTTAAAAAAAAAAAAAATGAAAAGATATGAAATTAAAACCGCCAGTAGGTGGCAGCAAGTCACTGTTAATAAGCGAGTTGTTGCCATTGAACCGAATCATTTAAACGGTTGATTCATTCAGGAACAAAACAGCATGTTGCTCAGAGATGCAAATTGGAATTATTTATTGGTGAAATAGAGCAAAAACAGTCAATATTGTGTCTAAAACGTGTCTTAATGTTAAATTCTTGTTTATTGAACTGCTGTATAAAATCAATATCACATTTGTAATCATGTAAAAAAAAAGACATCTGAAATTATATAAATATTAACATTTCCTCCCCCATATCTTGAATTTTGTGATCATTCTAAATGCATTTTAATAAACTGAATCATGCAGTGAAAGAACGTGCACTGGTCTAACCCACATGGTAACTCTCTCATGAGTCATGGATGTTAGCAAGACAAATTAACTATAATTGCCTTTTGTTTTTTGGATAATTAGCTGTAAATTCGAGGCACCGATAGCTTACTCTGTTGTTCATCACCACTCACCTCCACACCAAGACTAACACAACTGGAAAGGGAGAGAGGGCTTCACTTCTGTGGCTCTCTGCCTGTCAGTGATGTGCAGCTGATCAATGTGTGCAACACTGCTGCGCTGCAGAGACGTGAGTCTTAACATTTCCTGACCTGATATTTAGATTTTTTAAATTTGTTTGACAGGGAAAGCTGTGCGCAAACCGAAACACGCACATGCACATACAGTGGGGCAAAAAAGTATTTAGTCAGCCACCAATTGTGCAAGTTCTCCCACTTAAAAAGATGAGAGATACTTTTTTGCCCCACTGTATATACATATATTCATTTATTAAAAAAAAAAAAAAAACTCCCCAGAAAAAAGGGCACTTTCTCTCAAGGAAGAAAAAGGGCAGGTGCTCAAGCCCCCTTTGATGTCTATGTGTGCACGTGCCTGGATGGATGGATACTGTAGATAAATGGATGTATAGATAGATATCAAATAAATGCTGCTCTTTTGAGCTTTATAGTCATCAGTGATTCCTAAAAGTATAACACTTATTCCACAAAAATATTTAAACAAAACCGCATTGAAGAATATTGACTGCTTTTAAACAGCAAATCATGGCTGACAGGTTACAGCTTTGCGTCACAGGAAAAAGTTAAATTGTAAAATATTAAATTTATTTGAAATTCTATTATTTCATAATATTAGTTTTTACTGTATTTCGATATAATATATGCAGCTTTAGTGAGCATTAATAAGATCTTACAGACTCCAAACTTTTGAACAGTAGTGTGTATATTTAATATACGAGAGGGAGAGAAAGCGAGGGCAAGTTGCCTGAAGGTAGATGGTGAGTCTCCTACTAATGGAATGGACTTGGCAATGGAATTAAGGATCCAGAATTCTTGTTTGAAAGTGTGGAATGAGCAAATTGAACCTTGATTCAACCTGTAGACCACAATACCTTTTGATTACTCTGATTCATTCTGTCCAATAGTAGAGTAGATATCACTGGATGATTTATAGTTTATTACAGCCCATCTTGAGCATTCATTGCATAAACCTCCTCAGCAAGAGTATTTAACTGCTCAAGTCAGCAGCAGTCTGGAGACAGGGTGTTGTTCAATCTGGCAGTGACGTATCAGTTTGAAGTAGATCTCTGCTTCAATGGGCATCTGTGGCCTTTGGAAACAACCTCTTGCTGAAGGAGATGTCTTAAACCGATGAAATAAGTTGTTTTAAACTCTTGATTTAATTCCATTCTGCTCATCTTCTCCCAGGGTAAAGTCATGGCCTCCATGTTCTACGAGGTGAGCACTCGCACCTGCAGTTCGTTCGCAGCAGCCATGCACCGTCTGGGAGGGTCAGTGGTACATTTCAGTGAGTCCACCTCCTCCACGCAGAAGGGCGAGTCTCTGGCTGATTCTGTTCACACCATGAGCTGCTACACTGATGTCATTGTTCTGCGCCACCCCATACCTGGAGCTGTAGAAGTGAGTCAAATATTAATGCATTAATAGCAGAATTTTCAGCAGTCATTACTCCAGTTTTCAATGTCAAAATGCTGTTTATTTGTAATGGAAATCTTTTGTACATATTTGTCACTTTTGATCAATTGAATGTATCCTTGATGGAAAAAAAAGTATAAATTTTTCCCAAAAAAACCCTTTTGAAGAGTTGACAACATGACATCAAAATTGACCTCTTTATAAATATTCCATGCCTTTCTGTGTGAAATTCAGTGTATGTTATGCATGTTGTTAGGGTTTTTTTCCCCCATCAATAAAATTAATTTATGTATGTTAGTGTTTGCTAAAACAAATTGATCTGTGCGTCAGTCTAAACAAGAAAATGCTTCTGGTTTGTAGAGTGCAGCAAGGCATTGTCGGCGGCCAATGATCAACGCTGGTGATGGGGTTGGAGAACATCCAACTCAGGCCCTTCTGGATATCTTTACAATCCGAGAGGAGCTGGGAACAGTCAATGGCATGACTGTGAGTGCACAGGGGAAAATATTGTCATCTTAAACTACTAGCTTGTTGACATTTCCACTTGGAGCTGAAGTGTGTAATTTCTGTGCCACTAGCATCTCCAAACAGAATGTTGCAGTGTTGCTCCGGTTGAGATGCTCAGTTATGATTACTGTCTTGTGTAATTTTTGGATCTTTTTTTTTCTTAAATCTCAGATTACCATGGTAGGTGATCTGAAACATGGCCGCACCGTGCATTCTCTGGCTAGACTGCTCACTCAGTACAGGATCACCTTGCGTTACGTGGCCCCCAAGGACCTCAGCATGCCTGCCGAAATCATCGATTTTGTGGCCTCCAAAGGCATTAAACAGGTGTTTATATAGACCATACTTGGGTGCTTTTCGTTTATTTGCATTGCATTTTTTATTTATTTTTTATTTTTTGTCTTAAATGTCTGAACTTCTCTAACTATATCCACAGGAGGAGTTTAACAGCATTGAAGAGGCCCTTCCAGAGACTGACGTCCTGTACATGACCAGAATACAGAAGGAGCGATTCGCCTCTGAAGAAGAGTACGAAGCGGTGAGAGATTTTGCCGAGAAGATCATTGCATCTGCTTTTATGTCTTAAATATCAGCATATTATTAATGATTTGCTCCTCCTGACAGTGTTTTGGCCAGTTCATCCTCACCCCACATATCATGACTGGAGCCAAAAGGAAGATGGTTGTTATGCATCCGCTTCCCAGAGTCAATGAGATCAGGTTTGCTATTCTTAATTCAATGCATCAGGATGAAATCAAATTTTAAGCGGGCAAAGTAGGAAGTTACATGAACTGGAGTGTTAAATACAGAGTTTTGCTTGCAGTCTTTCCTAATCGTATTTTGTTTTTAGTGTGGAAGTGGACACGGATCCTCGGGCTGCTTACTTCCGGCAGGCTGAGAATGGGATGTATATTCGGATGGCACTGCTGGCTACCGTGCTGGGTCGATGAAGGGACCATCATAGTCTATTCTTGGACATTTGGCAGTAAAGGGAAATATTTTGTTAGCAACATACTGATTCCGTGACTGGTGTTCATTCTGTGTACTCTCCATATAGTTCCAGTAGGTGAGATTTTGTGAGATAAAGTACTCAGATTTATTGTTCCTTTCAGTACTGACTGCAATAAAATTCCATATGTTGAGTATTTGATTTAAAACAAGCCCATTATAGCAAACACAGTGCGGTGTGGTTAAACTAGTTTCATCCTAAATATCTGAGATAGTTACATTAATGTTGCACTTGAAAGTAGCGGGTTGCTCAGTTTCTTCATTTCATTTCAAAATCAGCTAAATTTAGCAAACAGTTATACAATAAACAATTGTACTACTACATCACTAACTGGTATTGTATTAATGTAAAAGCTGTATGTGTTTTAGTTTTTTGTGCGTTTACAGCAATATAGACATCTTTACATGTAATCATGTTCATTTGGACATTCCAGTAGGGGACCAGACTTTTGTAACTCAATCTACTTTGTGCAAATACTAGTGCAGATACAGTATGATAAGATTGTTCATTACGGAGTAAAACTTTTGTAATTGTATTTTTAGACAATAAAAGAAATGCAATCTCGGATCTTTCTCTGCTTTTCCATATCTCTGTCTTTCTGTGTACTGGCACAAACGAAGGGAGAGAATATCAGTAAATCACCTGATCTGTTGGTAGGCGGTAAAATGGAATAAATGAACTCTTTTACTCAATGTATTCTACATTATTAATTTTTTGGTGACGTTGTCCTGTACTAGTTAAATTGCATAAGAAAAATTAGTGCAAGTACACAAATGCCGTCTGTCATATTGGGAAGAAAATGGGTATGTGTTGCTTTTAGGAACTAGCAGGATATTGTATGCTTGCAGTTAACAACTTGCCTAAAAGTAAAATCGAAACGATTTACATTATTATCCCCAAAATCAAAAGAAATATCTCATTACAAAATTTTAAATAAGCGTAAATTATAGTACAATAATTATTTGTATCATTTTATTTTATTATTATTGCTACTATTTTTGAGTTGTGAAAATAAACCGAGACCCACTTCTCAATAACGCAATTACTAAACTCAGTGTATTAGACTTTTATTTTGAAAAACTGAAACTACATAAAACCTGATTTAAAAAAAAATTTTTTTTACATGATTTTACGTAGTATAATTGTAAATCATAAATTCAACTCTTGCTGCTTATGTGCGGTGCGTTTAATGTGTATTCTTGCCTTGACTAATGTCAAACCGTATAGAAGTTACTTGCTAACGTTAACCATTCATGATAGAATTGGTCCGGAGTCATTTGCGTAGATCAAAGTCAAAGCATCGATTACGCCCAATGGCATTCTACGGTCATAATCCACTAAATGAGAGTCGACTCCGCTAAAGCTTCGATTCTATTGAATCAATCGTGCCCCTACGCACCCTCTTTCAAGGGAGTCGAACATGTTGGTGATTCAGTTCAAAGAGTCGACTCAAATAATCAAGCGCGTCCTCGGAGCGCTCTACGCTTTCAAGGGAGGACATGCGGCGATAGCAATGAGGAGCTGTACATAGGATATCTAAAGAACCATTCGGCTGAGTCCTCTATGATTCAGCCACAATTGATTATATCATATTACCACCCAGTTCAAGGTGAGTTTAAATCGACTGTGTTTAAATTTGCGGCTCAAATTCAACAGAAATCTGTTATCGTGGCTAGTTAGGCGTGCTAATGCTAACTGCCTAGTCAGCCGTTTGTTTTATCGATAAAAGTAAATGCAAATTCATAACGAACTCATAAACCAGTCAACATCGTGTGTGGATTTCATAATAGGTATTTAATGAATGTAAATCCGCTGAAGGTTATATATTCCGTGGTTTTGTTGTCACTACGTTAACGTTAGATGTGAATTGGCCAGTCGAGTCTCGTGCTTTCCTCTCAGATCTGTCCAGATTTACCAATAATAAAGATGAATAAACTCCATGATTACCTGTGTTAACTGAGCTTTAGAGATTGTTTGTAGTTGCTCTTGTCCAGGTCAAACCAAACAGCTCATGGTTAAACTGTGAGATTGAAGGAAAATACAAGGTCTGAAGGGGATAGTAATCTGTACTGGATTAAGACTGGATTATAGTTTTGCAAGGACACACGCCTGTTACAACAGCCAACAAGTAGTGTAAATATGATGACTATGATAATACCTCAGATGCATATCCACGACAGGATCAAAATAAACATTATCAGTGGACACAAGACGCAAGCCAGATGTGATTGGAGGCAACGAGTAGGAGTTAACGCATTTTTCTTTAACTGTATGTATTTGTTGACAAGTGGATAGAAACTATTTCCGTGGAACTGTTGTGAAAGCCAATGAAGTTGAGCAAAGGATGTGACTATTTCTAATAACTACTGTTTTCTACGTCTTTTTGAAAAGCTGTTTTGAGCAGTATTATAGTTTTTGATGCATGTCATTATTAATAACCTGTTTGTCAATCAAGATTGGACAAGACACATACTTACCTGGTCTTTGAGAAGGGCGGTAATGATTTACTGCTAGTGCTGTTTGAGTTTGACCAATCGACCATTTATCAGAAGCCACTCTACGAAGAATCAAGTGCAAATGAAATTTAAATCAGTATTTATTATGTTTTGATTAAATCACGCACTAGTCCTTTTAAATATTTTTTTAACCCACAATGGTGCTAAAGTAATGTTAAAATGAAAACATTTAAAGTGTTTTAAATGCTTTAATTCCCAGGCATTTGACAATTTATGTTGAGGAAAAAAGTTGAGGAAAAGCTGAATTTTCATCAGACATTAATTCAGTCTTCAATGTCACATGATCCTTCAGGAATCATTTTAGTATGCTGATTTGGTGTTATGTTAAACATATTTTTGTGGAAACCACAATACATTTTTTGTAACATTATGCATTATTTTTACTGCCGAATGAGAGTATTCGGCTTTTTCTTAGGACCTCAAAGCCATCTTCAAACATCTGGTAGAATTATGAAAATCATGTTATTATATTAGCTAACTTGGCTTGTGAAGAGCTTGTTTTTACAATTTTGTGCTTCCCAGTAAACTGAGTGTTGATGTAAGCTGCATGAGGTTTGCATTGGCATATAAAGTTGTATCAGCTTCATCATGTGACACTGCTTCATTTAGGAGCTTTGAGCCAGTTGTCATCATCTGGAAGAAAGTGACCTGTGTGATTAGTGTGCTTTCTCATTAGACATGACACAGCCGCTAGATTCATCTGAAATACATTGACTGTAGAGTTAAGCCTGGGATAAGCTTACAGCTTGATGAACAGAGGTTCATCTGAAACTCGCACAGCTGCGGTCTGATACGGGTGATTTCTAGTGTACTGCGTTCTTTAATGAAAATGTCAATCTATCTTATGATTGTTTTAACAGCCTGTGACACCTCTGGCAGTGTGGTCATCTGCTAACTGCCTCCAACCTTTTCTCGAATGAATGAATTTAATTATTTCAAGCTTCAAAAGTCACTTTGGCTTAGTAGTTTGGAACAGGGAAAGATAAAATAGTGCAGCAGTAGGTTTTTTTTGTAAAATCCAATTATTTCCTAAATAAACATTTGTAAGACTGTCTATAGAATTAATTATATCTGTAATAGCAAAGCTGAAATTTCAGCAGGCTTTAGCGTCACATGATCCTTCTCAAAAACATTGGTTATTATTATCAATGTTGAAAACGGTTGTGCTGCTTAATGTCTTTGTGGAAACCGTAAAACATTTTTTTTTTCAGGATTCTTTGAGGAGTAGAAAGCTAAAAGAACAGCATTTATTTGAGGTAGAAATCTTTCCTAACATTTCAAATGTCAAAGGTTAAGGAATGTGTGCTAGTTTAAACTTGAGAATTATTAATTACACAATAGTGGTGGTGATGATGTGGTTCAACAGGTATGTCTCAAAAAGATCCACTCTTTAGTTTTTTAAATCGCTTAAAATAGGCTTTCATGATCAGGGAAGGTGCCATGTGTGTACAAGCGCCTAATAGCCTTTGTCAACATGGAGTTGTCATCTGTGAGATCAGCAAAACATAATCATCTTAAGCAAAGACATTGAGAATGGGGAAGCCAATGCTTTGCACACCATTGCATCCTGTTATTATGAGAGGAAATATCTCATCTAATTAAAGTTTTCTTCGTAGTGTTTGTCATTTCCTGGTGGATAAGCATATGAAAACTGCACGTTTTTTTTCCCCCCAACATTAACACAGGATTCACCTTCGCCACACCTTGTGTTCGCACAGTGTGTTGTTAAACTAGAGCTGAGTGCTTTCTGCTTGCTTTGGCTGTGTACATTGTCTTATATGTCAATAATGTGATGCTGAGTTCTTTGAAGAGCAGCTCCCATTGGACACTTTTTCGTTTAAATATGCAAATGCATAATTCTGTCTCTTTTTTTCCTGTTCTCCAGCATTGAATCATGGCAGACGCCAAGCCGCCCTCTGACAGGCCTCAGAGGAAGATGTCCACTACAGGGGACAGTTTATACAAGGTGCTGGGACTGGAGAAAGGGGCCACAGCAGAGGACATTAAAAGAGCCTACAGGTACACTAAACTCTGTCACACTAACTTGCAATTATTCAAATTTCTTTAGAAATAGTGGATAAAAATATTTTTAAATCTGTTTATAAAAATTCTAGACTACATTCACCAGTGCTGCTATCATACTGCCAATTATTGCACTGTGTACCACAATTATTGCCCTATAATATCTAAATTTACCGTTTATATAGCATGTCATTATTATATACATGTATGCTAACTTTAGTGATTTAAAAATAATATATACTAGTATACTAGTATACTAAATTGTTTTCTTTATTTATTACTTGTTCTTATTTAATTTAAAAATAATCATAAATTGTAATTACATTTAGCAAAATTTGTATAGAAATGTTTATTAATAAATCATTTTAACATGTTCAGCATTGTATCCACTTTAAATCTAAGGAAAATATTTTTCTTTACTTTAAAGCAGTAAGAGCTTGCCTTGATTCTTACAAAACTTCTGAACAAACATACTGACTACTTTCACTATATGTATTAGGGATGCACCGAATGTTTGGCAACTGAAATTATTCAGCCGAAAATAGCAAAAAAAGCTCTTTCGGTATGAATAAGCAAAAAGACCGAATAAATTGTACCGAACAATGACGTGACGCGATCAAATAGTAACCAGCGCAGAGTGAGAGGTGTGCACTCTTTATAACGCAGCACACATGTCAGCAGTGTGGGAGCATTTAAAACTGTCTGAGAAAGATGCAGGGTGATTGTTACTGGTTACTGTATTATGACTGAAATCGCGAAATGGCCTTAAAACAGTTAGTAAATAAACTGCAGAACGTTATGTTTTCTAATACACGCACACATTGCATGTAGGGCTGTGTGATTAATCAAAATCGTCATAAAATCGCGATTTGAGCTTGCGCGATTTCTAAATCGCTTTATAGCATGATTTTCCGCGCCCCCGACCTCCCGCAGTATGCCATCCGAACCAATCAGAATGCAGCGCACTTAAATGGAGCACGAGAACAGAACAGACCGGGCGGGCATACAAACGTAATGCCAGGTTCACACACTCCGTCTGTGGTGTGCGTATTTTTTCCGCGCCCATGTTAACGGATCAGAGCGTTCACACTGCATGCGATTGCGGTCCGGCAGTGCGCTCCAGGAGCGGTGCGTCTGCAGCAGTGCAGCGATCGTTTTCGCAAGAAGTCCATTTCTGCTGTGCTGCACACGCTGAATTAAAGTGGTAGTGCATTATTCGTGGTAAAAATGAACATGGATTGACACGGAAATTTAGTAATTACACCATAAATGCATATAATTAAAGTCTACTGTTTCACAGTCAACACATGGCTTTTTGGCTAGATTTAAAACAAGGAAAAGTGCACTTTTAGATAAACAAGGCAATAATAGATGGCACTCGTGGTGGTTGTTAAAAAAATTGATCAAAGAAATCGCGATAGGTTTTTTTTTGTCCATATCGCACAACCCTAATTGCATGTATTCTGACAGCGCTGCATGAACTCGCAGCAGATCTGCTTGTTAACCAGGGTTCAAAGTCCAAAGCGCCAGGGAAATCTGCGCTGAAACAGTGTTACTCAGTTGCTCAGTCACATTTTTATGAATTTTTACAAGGCATGTGACAATGCAATATGTGCAACATATTCGTTATGAGACTCATTCATAAATCTGCTGTTGTCAACAAAAAGAAGCACTGAGGTCTTCCTGCGTGTTTCTGCCAAAATAAAAGTTGAGAAAAAGCAACAACACCATAAACATTCATAAATGTTAGTATTGTAATTTTATTGTTGTTCTGTAAAATAAAATAAAAAGTAAGACAATAATAATAATTACAACAGCTCTATTTATTATAACATTCACACACAGTGTTCATATTGGGATCTGTAATATTTTCTAATGTTTTAAAAGAAGTTTCTTCTGCTTAGCAAGGCTGCTTTCATTTAAAAAAATACATGCCTTATTCAAGAAGGGGGTCTGATGGCCAAAAAATATTATTTTACTGACTTAGGAATTGCCCGTTTGAATCGCTCTGATGAATGCTTCACTGAATAAACTCAATGAATGGCCATTGTATCAAATGAATTGATCTGGATCTGAATTGTAGAACTGCAAGTTATTACTTTCTGATATTTGTACTTTATGTATTACTGTTTATGTACACTACCAGTCAAAGGTTTTTAGTTTTTTCTCTCATCCTCACCAAGGCTGCATTCATTTGATTATAAATACAGTAAACATTTCTATTTTGAAATATTAAAACTTTTCTCTATTTGAGTACATTTTAAAATTTCATTTATTTATTTGATGGTAAAGCTGAATTTTCAGCAGCCATTACTCCAGTCTTCAGCAGTACAAGATCTTTCAGAAATCATTTTAACATGATGATTTGATGGTCAAAAACAATAATAATAAAAAAAAAATTGGTAACACTTTACTTAAAGCCTTTATGTATAATGCATTATAATTGTTCATAATGTGCGTTGTAATATATTATATCTAATTATAATAGAATTTAAAATACATAGTGTAACAATGAATTGGTAAGTATTATAATGAATTAACTGTAGTTACAATTAATCATGAGATTGTACAATGCATTATAATGTGCATTACAAGGCATAATTAGTGCATTAAGACTACTTTTATAATGCATTATACATAAA
This sequence comes from Sinocyclocheilus grahami, assembly GCF_001515645.1. Classification (NCBI taxonomy): domain Eukaryota; kingdom Metazoa; phylum Chordata; class Actinopteri; order Cypriniformes; family Cyprinidae; genus Sinocyclocheilus; species Sinocyclocheilus grahami. The sequence continues at coordinate 1,179,809 of NW_015505500.1, forward strand.
GGCTTTAAGTAAAGTGTTACCAACATTTCTTATTTTTATTCCAGTTTGAAGTTGTGCTGCCTAATATTTTTGCATTTATTTGAAATAGAAATCTTTTGTAAAGATTATAAATGTCTTTATGGTCACTTTTGATCAGTATAATGCATCGATAAATAAAAGTATTTTATTTATCTGACCCCAAATGTTTGAATGGTAGTGGATAATTTAGGCTAACCTTTTTAAATATATACAATTCTTAGGTAGACATCATTGAAAGTAATAACTTGCAGTTATATAGTTAAAATAAATACACTTGATCCATTTATTAATATCTAGCACTACTGGCCATATAACGCCTTTATTTTACAAGGGAATACTAGCTAGGCTTTGTTCAAATCAATGCTAAAACCTCAGCCGCAGTTGAGAAGGTGTATGATCTCTGCTGTCTCGGTAGAGACACGTGATGTTGCTCAGGTGGCATGAACAGCAGGAACAAATTTAACAGATCAAGCAAAAACACTAAACATGCAGCTATTTATAACTCTGATTCTGTATATATAGATGTCAGTGCTTTAGTTGGGTCGCCCTCTGAAGTTGTTTATTATATTTGCTCATACTTGAGGTTAGGGATTTCAACATCATAAATTGAAGAGAAAAAAAAGAATCAGTTCTGATGGTAAAAATTTGCTTTTTTCATACTCTCAAGTCCTTTAAATAAGAGAAATATCACTGAGGACATGTTTTGTAGTCTAAAAAGAAGATGGATTGCCTCAGATTCATATCAAATTGAATAGTCAGAATCACCTATCATCTTCAAATGTTGCTGCACAGCATTTTATATTAATAGCCCATGTCTGTATTCTGGTCTAATCTAGTGTTTGAAATGACTTGAAGGTGTATGCAGTTTATCTTCATGGTTAACACTGAAATGAATGAAGTGTCAAATAAGACAGGACTCATCTCACTCATCTGTCCTTGGCCATTTCCATGATAGACATTTTGAGCATTCAAGTGATGTATGTATCAGTCATCTAGGACATTGGGTATTGAGCACCTCTTGTCTTCCTGATGTAATATAGCTTTTATATTATTTATGGAGTGCAAGCACAAGGTGTTTGGTCAATTTTTTGTTGTCTAAATTTAGCACTGGCAAATATACGACAGTCAAGTTGAGTAGACAAGATATACAGGCATGTTACAGGTTTCACGAAACCTTTCGAATGTTTTTTATTTTATTTTTTTTCACATCCTGTTATTCTTAAAGATGCCAACTTATGTATTTGAAAGTGTTGTCTTTTATATTTATGAATATTATTACAAATTAAAGCCTTTGTACAAATGTTTATTTATAAAGTAGATCATACGGATATTGACCTTAATGTGTAGTAAGTGCAAACTAAGTGGATGTAAATTGTTTACATGGTTGAAGCTCAATTTTAAAGGTACAAACTAGGGATGTTCATTTCGGTTATTTTTCCTAACCGATGCTCGTTAACCGATTATTAACCGTTAACCGACAAGATTATTTTAAATTAGAATTGAATTAAATTAGACAGGATAAGTGTCTGTCACCCGTTAAAAATGCTATCATTTGTTTCCCGGGGATTAATTTTACATGCGCAAAAGCAGCAAACAACAGAACATGAGGATTCACATGGTCATCATATCATATGACGCACCTGCAGCGCTTCTGCGAGCGGAGAAAAACATAATAAAGCTA
>NW_015505500.1:1181550-1210276 GCF_001515645.1 Sinocyclocheilus grahami
AAAAGTAACTCAGATATTCTCTTGTAAATTAAAAAGTAATGCGTTACTTTACTAGTTATCTGAAAAAAGTAATCTGATTACGTAACTTGCGTTACTTGTAATATATTACCCCCAACACTGATAAATATATATATAAAACGAATAAATAGCCTATACGAGAAATATATTTTTACTTAAATAATAAATTAAGAAAACGAAAGAAAAACAGCAACAAATAGCCTAGTTTGCAATGTTTCGGTTAATTTTTGTGCTGCGCAAAAGGAAACCAGACGGCAGAAAGCCGGATCCTATTTTTCATTTCGTTCATTTTACAAAAGCACAAAGATTTGTTTTTATTGTGAATGTACACAAATAAAAGCAAACCTTAGGAGTAGTTGCTTCCACTGATAGAAGGAAAAAATTCAAGTGATTGCGCCGGCTCTGCAAGCGCACACACAGTTACGTTTTGCTACCTCGACAATGCAGCCTGTTCATTATCATAATAAAATAGTCAGTCAAACATATGGGAAAAAAAAAAACACACTGCTCAGTTTAAATATGTAGTTAGTAAAATCTGTGCCGTTAAGCGTTATCACCGTATTGCCGTGATGTTATGCAAAACATTTAGTTTTATGTGGATATTGGAACACCAGTTGAAGTAGGCTACATAATAAATAATATTTTGGCATTCAAATACATCGCGAATACGGAAACATTTGATTTTGTGTCGATTGAGAGACCCAACGGTGGTTTCAGTTCCGTTTTAGCCTAAATTAATTTGTTTTGTCTTGTCGTTTATATAGCTATAGCTTCTTATATTTTTAATTCTTGTTCTTTTCTAAATACTGTTGATTGAAAGGATTTGTTGTGGAGTGAGGGGAACTAAAATAGCCTAGCTATGTTTACAGTGTTTATTATAATTCTTGTAAACATTTCGCGTCGTCATTAGGCCTATTTCTGAATGAAAATTTTTTTCTAAAAAAAACAACAAAAAATTTATATATGCATAGCGTATTTTAACCATGCAGCAAACCTATATATTTTGACAAATTACTGAAAAAAAATAAAGTAAATGACTTTTAAACCGTTTAACTGATTGTATTAATCGGTCAAAAATTCTTACGGTCGGTTAACCGGTTAAAATGAACATCCCTAGTATAAACCAATTTTTTGGCCATCCTAAGAGCTGTGGAAGAATACATTTACAATAAAATCTTTCATGTGACCTGTAATATAAGATAATGGTTTCCCTTTTACTCGACAGGTGAAACAATAATTATTGTCCAGCCTATACCTAGTCCTGGTCCAGAAATCTGCAGTGAATCTATATTGGATACAAAATGACTTGTAAGGGTCTGAATGTTCATCGACAGCATGAGTCACTCCATTGTGATTGTCTACCTACACAACCCTGTGCTTGTCTGTGATTCACCACATTGTCTTTCACTAACATTTGGATTACTGTGCAGCATTTGCTCTAATGAAGACTGTTAGTCATTGGATATGGTTTTCAGACTTTTATTAAGACCCAGCCTCTTGGCAACCTCACTAAGGCTTATTAAACGGTGCTAGTATCTTCTCAGCTCATTAAGTATCAAATGTTTTCCTTATTAAGGAACTTCATGCACTGAAAGACTATGCAACGACCTGAAACCCAAAGCCAGTGACCTGCGTTACAGATCTTGAGTTATGTTTGCTTTACTAGGCCCATGCATGAACCTAATGCTTTGCATGTGCGTGCTGTGGATGTCCTTGTTTTGCATGTTGTCAGGCCAAGCCTTTTTCTGCCAAGTACTTTGAACCTCCTGTAGGTTTTGGAGTTTGTTAACCAGGAGGTGGAAGGACACCATCTGACCCTGTAGTTTATGATTGAGCCAAACCACACAGTTGAGAAGTTAATAACTTCATAAAATATAATATATCAACAATAATAATAGAATAATTGTTAGTATTTATTATTAAAAATATATTTATAAAAAATTACATTAGAAGTATAAATGTAAAAAAAATTATTCAGGAAGGATGCATTTATGTAAAGACGTTTACATTCTTGCAAAAATGTATATTTAAAAATGTGATCATAAGAAATCCTCTTGAACATCAGAGCAGCATATTAGAATAATTTCTGAAGGATCATGCAGCACTGAAAGGGGCTGTTTCATAAAACAAGTTTACCAAACAAGCCAGGCTTAGTCAGTTAGTCTGACTTATTTTGAACCAAATCAACTGACAGTAAGTCAGACTAACAAAAATAAACCTGTCTTATTTGGTTAACTTGTTTTATGAAACAGGCCCCTGGAGTAATGGCTAATATTTTAAATTGTAGTATATATATGAAATAATAAAAAAACAAATACATGTATAATATTGTGTTATGAAATATTTAGTATTAGCCTTACAATGCAGTTTTAAGTAGATCTTTATTTAGATTAGAATTTAGTCCAACAAAAGAACAAACTACCAAGCTACACAAGGTAAAAACATTGTTACTTTTGTTTTATTTATTATTCTTCACAAAAACTAATAATAATAATTTGTATTATTATTATTATTATCCAGCATTAAAACCACTATGTTAGAGGATGTTAGCAGGCCAGTGAGGATGAGTCAGCAGGAAATGGGATTTCTGTTTAGAAGGTTGCGTCAGCATGAAGCAAATCTGTCAAAGCAGCTGCATCTCATCGATAGAAATGCAATCAACACAGGCTGTCTCATACAGAGGCACCGCTGGCCTGTCACACAGCCATCTGTTCAGCAAAGTCAACTTCATCTCACCTCACACCTCTATTTCACCATCCCATTACTGTTTCGTTTTTTTTGTCCTTTTCCTCTTTTTTTGCATAGCTAGGATATAAAGAATAAATTCATTAAGAAATCCTCTGTTTTCATTCTTTGCTGCACTTGGATGCTGTCCGTTAGTGCGGCGGTGATTCAGAAGAGCTGCATCAGGGAAGGGAGGTACGTTTCTTAGAGCAGAGCTGTGACCAGCTTTGGCTATATTCCAAGGAAACAACATCTGATGTGCTTCACTGTAGAGAACAGCATAGACCTAGTGTTCATATTTCCTGCTAGGAAATCCCACATATCCCTCAGACCATCAAAACCTACTGGCAGTGCATCTCCAGTAAAGCTGCATGTTCTATACTTCTGGCTGTCTAATCCTCAAAAGTGATAGCTTCATGCAAATGAAAGGCAAATAGAGTCTGCATTTGTCTGCATGAATGCATGCTGCACACAATTTACTTCAAATTTATAGTACTGGTAGACCGATATGTTAGCTGATATTTGGCCATTTTGAGATGATCGTCCACTTGGATGTTAAACAGAAGTGGTAATTCTCTCTTATGTTTTTAAAAATTACCAACAATCATGCCAATGGATAATACAAATAATTTTTTCTTTTCATAATATATATATATATATATATATGTGTACTATAATTATATTTATTATAATTAAATAATGTGATCATATCTGTATTTTATCGGCTACTCTGATCTTGACATTGTCCAAAACTCATATTGGTCTATCATTGCTTTGTAGTTTTGCTAAAGCGATTAAAGTCATGATATTTAGATCCTAATTCTGTCCTTTTATTATTTTATTATTTATTTTTCTATCCTTTTTTATTATTTTTTTGTAGGCTCAAATGTCCCCATTTTGATCCAGCCCAGTTCCACTGTCAACACCTCAGAGTCCACGCATTTCGCAGCCAGCCAGTCTTAAGTACAACACCCAGAAATGAGCCACCTGCCTGGTCCTAGTCCCGGTCATTACTGAGGGGGTCCTGCTGATGGACTCTAAGGCCCCTGATGTAGTGTGCTGACGGCAGGGCATCACGGCACCAGGACTAAACTGTGCCACTGCGCCATACCCGGACTCTGACCCACTGGAATCGAGTGGCAGTTTGCCAAAAGACAAAGAAGCCTCTGCCAATCTCATCTGTGTCTCCATTGGTGTGTATGTCTGTCTGTTCGTATATAACTACACGTTAATTTCAAAATAATATAGATATGAGACTGGTGCCACTGGGCAGTGCTCAAGGTGGGAAGTGGGTTTTACTGTTGGGGTGTTTCTTTTTGGTTCTGGCTATTTATTTATTTTTTAACTTTTTTTTTTTTGTGTGTTCAAAGCATGGACGTGAGTGGAATGATCATATGAGTGCATGCAAAGCAATAACAGCATGCCACTACTATACAGCATAGGAACGTGCAAGAACCCCTCCCACTTATCTTCATCCAAATGTGGAGCCACAACATGGCACTTTTTTTTTTATTTTTAGTTTGCTTCTTTAGATGGCAGTGTTTTCCGTTCTCAAGTTTGCAGTCATCTGTTACATTTGCATTATATTGCATTTCGTTTAAGATCAAATCGGTCAATCGTACGCAAATGGCATGACATGTCTGCGTAACCACTTTTTCTGACTAAAGCGAAGGCAGACGCCTCAAACGTCAGCTGACGTGCCGTGTGCAATGGTCATACATTCCCCTAAAATCAGAACACTTGAATATGCTGGTGAAAGTTGTTTTTCGTCATCCAAATGTGGAGCCACAACATGGCACTTTTTTTTTATTTTTAGTTTGCTTCTTTAGATGGCAGTGTTTTCCGTTCTCAAGTTTGCAGTCATCTGTTACATTTGCATTATATTGCATTTCGTTTAAGATCAAATCGGTCAATCGTACGCAAATGGCATGACATGTCTGCATAACCACTTTTTCTGACTAAAGCGAAGGCAGACGCCTCAAACGTCAGCTGACGTGCCGTGTGCAATGGTCATACATTCCCCTAAAATCAGAACACTTGAATATGCTGGTGAAAGTTGTTTTTCTATGCACTTTTTTTCCACTACCTTCATTGGAGGCTTCTAATGCAAATCTAATGGCTTCAGCCCTTACAACTACTTCACTACTGCGAAAGTGAAAATATCTTTAAATGTGAAGTTTTAATTTGTTCAAAGGGGCTGAAATGGGATCAACCCTATTTTTGGTGAACGCTATGCCAAATCGAGCAAACCTATGCTTTCTTTGTGCGCTTAGGACATATGATGACAAAACGCAAATATTTTTAATGATCTTATTTATTTTTAATATATCAGAATTGAGATGAATGTGTATGTCATGTTCTGAGTGAAACGATGCACTGTGTTAACTTGATTTCAGAATTTGGATCTGCAAGAGCCTCATGATTTTAGCAATAAGGAAATGCCCGTTGTGTTAAATGTGAAGGACTCAAATAGTCAATAGTCAGGTTACTGTTAGAAACACTATATTAGAGTCAGTACATTAGATGCCAAATGTTTTCCCTGTAAATTGTTGTTCCAATTGCAATAGTATATACATGGATTGTACACCATTTTGTTTCTGTGTGCAAATAGAAATGTATGTAATAATTTCAAGTAGTATATGGTCCACTGTCTTTTCTGGTTGTTATTTTGGGGGGCATTTTCTTATAGCCAATAAGTTTTCTTTTATTCCGTAAAAACTGGATGGTAATTTCAGAGAATAAACTTGCCAAAAGAAAAAGAGATAAAGCCAGAAATTCATTAGAAAGCATTGGGATATGATCTGCTTCCAAACCAACTGTTACTTTATTTCAGAATTATAATTTTTTGGTCATTGGTACATTTCCATGCTCACTGGATCGCTTAATTTAATTGCACAAGGCCCATTTCTGCAATCAACAATTTACTTTTTGGCACTTGTTTGGGGTGCAAATGATAACTATGATTTTAAAGCATTTCAGAGGTTTTGGCCTCTTCACCAGTGCACATATTAAGTTTTATGATGCTGTGTGTAATAACCTGTTTGATGAGGGGGAAAAGCCAAGTCTGGTCTGAATTTACCAACAGCCAAAAAGGAGCTAATAACCACAGTACTACATTGCTACTTTCCTCCTGTTTTTATTCAACATGGTTCGTAATGCATCACATATTTCATTGTCTGTTTATATTATTGAATCGGAATTAATTAAATAAATGGGGATTTGTAAAAATTTGCATTTGAGTGATTCTTATCTGCTATTGCATGAAGTTTACATTCGTAAATTTACTACCATGTCGACATTACATTCAGGTTTTCATTTTTTGATTAGTACTCTTGGTCTATGTTCGGAAATGAATTGGTAGCTCAGGCCTGCTATCGTTAACATCACACTGCAGCTTCGTGTGCTATAGTTGTACCCATAAGCTTGTAATCAGCTTAGCGTACAACTCCATACACTCATTAACAGCCCTGTCAAAATACTTAATAGGAAGTGCACAGTCAGATTTATTCATGGTGATGGTCATGTGGAAAGGTTTGATTTCAATGTGTGATGACACAACAGCTGCTGCCCAAATTCAAAACTTTGCAGAGAATGGGTCAAATTATTTGGCAAATTTTCTGGACATTTGGGGAAGGTCTGCTTGGGTTAAGCAATAAAATATAAGAGTCTGCATGCAACCCCATTGTCAAAGGCTGCATTCATAATATAGCATGACCTAGAGTGCTTTTTTATTTTCTATAAGCTACAATAACAATATTAGGGATAGATCACCCAAAAATAAAAAGTATTATTTACTCAACTTTGTAATTTCAAACCTTTATGCACTTCTTTTATCTGTGGAATATGAAAGAAGAATGTTTGTAACCTAAAAGGTTTGGTTACCATTGATTTCCATTGTATAAAATGGAAATACAATCTATTCCATTGTATGGGATATTAGAGAAGTAATTAAGTGAAAGTGGGCAGTGGACAGTAATGATCATTGGAAATGAAGCTTTTCTAAGAATTAAGTCCAACTGATCTGACATTACACATTTAATGTCACACGTATAAAAAGTCTTAAATTGATTTTAAAAGTTTGTATGATTCACAATGCATTGCATTACTGCCAACAGTATTTTTGGAGTTTCATTTAGTACAGCAGTCAGGAACCCGTGGCTCATGAGCCACACCAGGCTGGAAACATGTCCTTTTATTGAAACTATGCTGTGCCAAAAGACATTTCGAAACATTTCACTGTGTACTTTCGCTGCACTTTTTGCTGCACAGAACTGAATGTGCTATAAATGAGTCTTATTTATGTATGATAATCGGCATTGCTTTCAGTGGGCGGGACTGTTATTAATAAAGAAACCTGACTGAATGAGAAAGTAAAAATGTGCTTGATATTAAAAAAGAAAAATAAATATTAAAAACACAATTAGCCACAAAAGAGAACTGAAACTGACTAGATGCATTCTGTGCACGTTTTGTCTGCTGTAACAGTGATGTCACGAGGACACGTGTTGTAAAGATTCGCGTCTTCAGTCTCAAATATCAGTTGAATTCTGTCTCAAGCTCAGTGTGTCTGTAACTGCAGGACGGAAAGATAAGTTCAATACCGACGGTCGAGTGAAGTGTCCTTCATTTGGCTAGTCTGTGCTTAGGACTTTGTGGGTTGCATACACTAAATGCAATTCCTGCGAAGGACTTGATTACCCCTCCACAACATAGAATTGGGTGGGGGAGGAGTATTTTGTTTTTTATGATCAAACAAACAGACATTCACCAAAATAATAACCCATATTATAACTGAAATAGACCACGTTCTACATTAAAACATCACCAAAACAAGATTGTTCAGCCTAGAAAACGTAATTAATTAATTAACCACACAAAAACATATTTGCATAATGCCTACACACTTTCTAAATCAAGTCTTGTTTTACAGGGGTGCTTAAATGAAAGTTAGAGCACCCTCAGTTGAAGCTGTAATAACAGCTCTCTAGTGTTGTTCGCGCTCTTGTGGAGTGTCAGAGGTTTCTTGGACAATCTGTTTATTGAGATGCAACAATATATAACAAAGTAATACACCAATATTGTAGGTACATCTTTTTTTATATATATGAAAAACAATAACAAGAGAAAGAAAAAAGTGTCAAAGGTTTCTATTTACGTAATCACAGACAGTGTTGATTTCTTGTTGGTAATGGCCAATCAGAGGCATTTAAAGGGGTCATATGATGCGATTTCAATTTTTCGTTTCTCTTTGGAGTAATGACATAAATAGTGTGGTTAAACACTGCCTTTGCAGAAGATGATCAACACTTGCTTCTACGTCTCTGCCTGTTTAGCCCTGCCCACCGCTCACGCACGTAGTAGGTAAATGACAAATTCTACACACAAACCAAACAATAAACTTTATTTGATGAACTTTATTTTTAATCAAGTGCCAGACCCTGTCAGTAAGAACCTAATCCTTTGTTCACTTCATTTTACTGCAGATTTGTTTACAAGCAAGACTTTTTCAGAAAAGATTTTCAGAAAGACTGAAACTAAAAGATGATGCTGTGCCGACTATACTGGATCCGACAGTAATGTCGCACCACACAAGTGTGAGTAACTGTTTTCATTACTTGATCACTATTGCTTTGTCTGTTATTACAGATCGTTTGATATGTATTAATGTGTTTTAACCTAAAACACAGCAGCGTCCATCTAGGAAGGATGTAGGCTGTCAAACATACACAACTATTAGCCAATCATAACAGTGGACGCTGACTTCCGAGTCTTTTTTTTTTTAATGCTTTATTTATTCAATGCCACAAGAACATGAGTGATTAACATTAATCAAATTAACATTATTAGCTGCCAGAGGGGAAAAAAAGGGAAGAAAATTACATAGTTCAATGCTTTCAGAGCATTACATGTTTTCAATGCTTTTTTGTTTTTTGATTGTTCCAAGAGATTTACATATAATTTAAAGTCATTTATAAAATGTGCAAAATTTGGTTTACATTGAGCCCACTTCTTCTTATGTATATGGAATTTTCCTAACAAAATAAATGTATATGTAAAATTCTAATTTTCGTTTTCTGGATAAAAAAAGTACATCAAATGTACAAATTTCTATCATACACTCTATTTTTCTGTTAATATAGAATTCCAAATCCATCCAAAATAATCTCGAGTAAATACAATGAAAAAAAAGATGCAAAATAGTTTCTTTTTCTTGACCACAAAATTCACAGGTATGCGAAATATTAAGCTTAAATCTTTCCAAAACATGCTTAGCAGGATAAATTCGATGAAGTATTTTGTAAGACACTTCCTTAATTTTGTTAAATAAAGAAGACCAAAAAAATCTTGCTGCAGGTAGGGACACAGAACAAAGAGCATTCCTTATAATCTTATTGCTACACTGTTGTTTGAAGACTTCCGAGTCTACAATCTGCCAAGCTTATTCAAATGGAGCTTTCCAAAAAAAGGGGGACAGAAAATTCTAAATTGTTTTTTTAATGTAAAAATCTTGTTAACATCATAAATGGACCTCAGAGAACAGTAAAAAAAAAAAAAAGGGAGGACCCCTTTAAAATACAGTTACATCATTTTTTACTGTGGCTCTTTTGGAAAAATGCAATAACAAAAATTGATTTAAAAAAAGGCTCTTTGGTCAAAAAAGGTTTCCGACCTCTGATTTAGAATATGAAATATGTGAACATTTGGTTTGCAGGTATCCTATTATTTTCATGTCATCCAGTGACAGAACTCAGGGCGTGTGTTCAATGCACTTAGATTTTGTTTTAAGTGTCTTATGTCATCGGCGCCAGCTCAGGCTCATGGGCCTGTTGTACCACTAGCCTTTGAGCCGCACACACCAGCTGCTCTGTCTCCTCTTGCCAGCCCATCCCACTTTCTGCTCAAGTTACCAGAGATAACACAGCACAGAGGAATCTGTTTTCCTACCCCTCTCTCTCACTTGGCCCCGGGCCCCTGCGATAGAGCACTAAGTGGGGACTTTTTTTGATATCAGGGGGTGTGCAGTTTGGACAGTAACCCAAGCCAGTACAAACAGCCCAAATATATCCACAGTCACTCCGCGGCTGGTGATCGAGTGGGCATCTGGATGAAGACTGGCGCTAGAGTAAAGACCAAAGAATAACAGAAGGAAAGAAAGTTTAGGATCTTTGTTTTATCTTTGTCTGGGATGAACTTCACTTTGGGCTTCAAACCAGCGATGGGAGACTCAAGTTCAGTGGAGAACTTAGAGAAACAGCTCATTTGCCCAATCTGTCTGGAGATATTCACCAAGCCTGTGGTCATTTTACCCTGCCAGCATAATCTCTGCAGGAAGTGTGCCAATGATGTTTACCAGGTATTGGCTCATTCCTAATATAGTGTGGTAGTGTCCTATTTTTCAGGTTGAACTAGCATTCTCTTTGCAGCATCCAGAAACTTCATTAACATATACTATTCAGTTTGTAGTCCTAAAACCTGGAAAATAATCAACATTTTCAAGCCATCCATTCCCTCTGGAATTCCTAATGGGTTTTTGGTATAGCGGTTTTGGATTTATGAGTAAAATAAGTTCTGTGGTTAAAATAACTTGAAGAGAGTTTCACATTTTGTTCTGCAACATATGTTACCTCAGATTAGCCTAAATGTAAGTTGCTTACAACAAATACAGCTACCATAACAAACTGCAGCTACCTTAAGGATGTAAGTTGAATTAGGCAACTGTTAAAGTCGTCATGTACTTGTTAGCATCAGGTTTTTAAATATGATTAAGACATTCCGTGATGGTATTGAGAACAGCATGATTGCAATTAATAATAACATAACTTACATTTTAGACAAAATATTGACAGTTACATTATCTATTTTCGCTCTAAGTAAATACTTCCAAATTAAATCAAAGTAAAATCAACTACATATTCAAGTTTATTTGTATAGCGCTTTTTACGATACAAATAGTTGCAAAGCGACTTTACAGAAAATTAAGTTTCTACAATATTTAATAGTAGCTTATCAGTGGTGACTGTCAGTTTATTGACATGGCAGAAATGTACAGAAAAATCAATCAAACATATCTGTGCAACAGCGGTGTTTTGAATAAATGAATCACTTGAGTGAACGATTCAACAATGACTCGTGTCCTTCCTGAATGAATCTGTGCTTTTGAGCTAATCGGTTGAGTGAATGATTCATGATTCACTCAGTCGTTGTCGTCACCTAGTGTCATATTGATGTAATGTGCAGAAAGGGCCGCTTAAAATGCTGATCTAATGCTTGTCTGGAATGGACAATCGCAGAGAAGACCAGTCACAAGAGGAGTGGTACAAACAGCGAAATGTGTCCGGTGACATGACCCGTGTGCTGCACAGCCAATCAAATCCAAGAACCTAACCGGAACTAACTGTTGTATGTTGACACCACGAAAGAACGAATGTTGATAATAGTTATTGTGTGCCCTGTTGTGAATTTGGGCTTTAATTTGAGTTTATTAAACTTACTGAATCTATTTTTAAAAGCTCTACAATAATGAATGCTGAATTGTGAGAATGAAACAAGACCTCAGAGGCCCTCAGCAACTGTCAGATAGGGATTAATGATCCATTTAGCCGTTCTTATTTGTGCCAAATCTCTTACCTTGCTCCTCTAAGGTATTAGACTAGTCATCTCATCATCAAGAAGAAGTTCAGCTTTCAGTGGAGCCATTAGTATTCCCTCCGAGTGGAGTGGATGCCATTGGGCCAGACTTTAACATGATTGAGCGCTGCAATCTATCCATAATAATTCTTGTCTTTAACTTTTAGCAATTACCCAAGGATAACTGACAGACAAATTACAGTTTGCTGGGCAGAAGTATCCATTCATTCACTCATTAATTGGCCACAAGTATTGCCTTTAACAGCAGGTCTGCTCTTTTCTTTATTACATAACAATATAAGTTTATTTTATTATTAACTTATATTTTTTTATCTTTTATCCTTCAATGATTTAGGCCTCCAACCCTCTTTGGCAAAACCGGGGCCCTGTGTCTACAGGGGGACGTTTCCGCTGCCCATCTTGTCGTCACGAGGTGTTATTGGACCGGCACGGTGTATATGGCCTTCAGAGGAACCTGCTAGTGGAGAATATCATTGATATCTACAAATCAGAGTCTACCAGGTTAGTTTCGAATTGGATGCCTCTCCAAAGCGCTTTTTTCTGGACCTGTTCCACACACCAAGATCAAGCATTTCTGTTCTGGAAGCACTGATATGAATGAAAGCTATTTGTTGTACATACTTCAAAGCAGTCTTCTCTGTATAGAGATCCAGCAACGTCCTGAGCTGTGTAGCAAAAATACACTGTATGCCAACAGATTTTAATTGTGTTTCAAAAGTCTTGTGACACACCACTACCCGACACTTGTTCTGTTTCATCAATGAGGCTTAAACTCTGTGTAGTGACACAAATATGTGATTTACCCGTGTGTGGGAAATTTTCTGCCACGTCACGTAAACGCAACAGAGACATGGGACCTGAGGCTCTGGTGACTGCTCCAATCTTTTGCCAAAACACTAAATATAACTAGGACGCTTTATCCCTGTGGCAATAAACAATGTGTCAAGAGACCTTCCATGAAAAATATGTGTAATTGGGTATAATAAGATAGATAGACTTTGAGGTCTTTTGTAACAAGCGCTCAGGTGCTTATCATGAATACGTAATGTAACATGGTTATTAGGGTCTTTGACAAAAAGCAGGTCACCTGAATGTAGAGGTTGTTTCAAAGACACAAAAGATCAAGTGTGCGTGCGTGTATTATCTTGTCGTCACGAGGTGTTATTGGACCGGCACGGTGTATATGGCCTTCAGAGGAACCTGCTAGTGGAGAATATCATTGATATCTACAAATCAGAGTCTACCAGGTTAGTTTCGAATTGGATGCCTCTCCAAAGCGCTTTTTTCTGGACCTGTTCCACACACCAAGATCAAGCATTTCTGTTCTGGAAGCACTGATATGAATGAAAGCTATTTGTTGTACATACTTCAAAGCAGTCTTCTCTGTATAGAGATCCAGCAACGTCCTGAGCTGTGTAGCAAAAATACACTGTATGCCAACAGATTTTAATTGTGTTTCAAAAGTCTTGTGACACACCACTACCCGACACTTGTTCTGTTTCATCAATGAGGCTTAAACTCTGTGTAGTGACACAAATATGTGATTTACCCGTGTGTGGGAAATTTTCTGCCACGTCACGTAAACGCAACAGAGACATGGGACCTGAGGCTCTGGTGACTGCTCCAATCTTTTGCCAAAACACTAAATATAACTAGGACGCTTTATCCCTGTGGCAATAAACAATGTGTCAAGAGACCTTCCATGAAAAATATGTGTAATTGGGTATAATAAGATAGATAGACTTTGAGGTCTTTTGTAACAAGCGCTCAGGTGCTTATCATGAATACGTAATGTAACATGGTTATTAGGGTCTTTGACAAAAAGCAGGTCACCTGAATGTAGAGGTTGTTTCAAAGACACAAAAGATCAAGTGTGCGTGTATTATAAAATAGACTATATTTATAATTAAAAAAAATATATATATAATTGAAATTAAAAGTGACTATATTTCCTTTCCTTACTTACTTTCTTTCTTTCTTTCTATTCTGATCTCAGCTATGTCTTGTATTCTTTAAAGTATAAATCTTATACATTTGATTTTTTGAGGATTTGTGTTTTAAAAAAGAATACAAAATGCCCATCTTATGGTATTTTAAGTAAATGTGTTTTGGTTTATGATTATTATTAATTAAAAACAAGACAAAAATGCTTATTTGACAAATATTATTGTAATTAAGCTCCATTCTAATATGAAATTTCCACTATTTTTTTGTGTCCAGCCAATTGATTCCCTTCACTTATTTATTTATTTAGGTTTCACTCTGAAATACATTACATTTTAGAAGTAAAATGTCTTATATTGATATATTTTAAGGTATTTCAAGGAGATTTCAAGAATATGTTCAGACATAATTTTTAATAAAATATATCTTATTAAAAAATATATATATATATATATATCCATAAGATTTATGTTTTGAGATCACTTACAACATGACATAAAAACAAAAACGTATAAATAGATTTATAACCTATTACGATCACTCTATCCAGCCTAATATGGTTTTCGATATAACTGCCTTATCAGCAACATCCAGTGGATGGCAGTCTTTCATAAACAGTCTTTGTTTTGAACCGGCCTGCTGCCAACAGGCTGCACATACAAACCATCTCTTTCCACTTGACAAGACAGATGCTTGTTGAAAAGGTCTGTGTGAGTAATGTGATCATTTTAGGACAGAATATCATATTAGTTGCATCAATCACTTTTAAATGCAGTATCTGCTGGAAGTCGTGGCCTAATGGTTAGAGAGTCTCCGGTCCGGCAGGGATTGTAGGTGGGGGGAGTGAATGTAAAGCGCTCTCTTCCACCTTCAATACCATGACTGAAGTGCCCTTGAGCAAGGCACCGAACCCCCAACTGCTCCCCGGGCACCACAGCATAAATGGCTGCCCACTGCTCCGTGTGTCACTTGAGTGAACGATTCAACAATGACTCGTGTCCTTCCTGAATGAATCTGTGCTTTTGAGCTAATCGGTTGAGTGAATGATTCATGATTCACTCAGTCGTTGTCGTCACCTAGTGTCATATTGATGTAATGTGCAGAAAGGGCCGCTTAAAATGCTGATCTAATGCTTGTCTGGAATGGACAATCGCAGAGAAGACCAGTCACAAGAGGAGTGGTACAAACAGCGAAATGTGTCCGGTGACATGACCCGTGTGCTGCACAGCCAATCAAATCCAAGAACCTAACCGGAACTAACTGTTGTATGTTGACACCACGAAAGAACGAATGTTGATAATAGTTATTGTGTGCCCTGTTGTGAATTTGGGCTTTAATTTGAGTTTATTAAACTTACTGAATCTATTTTTAAAAGCTCTACAATAATGAATGCTGAATTGTGAGAATGAAACAAGACCTCAGAGGCCCTCAGCAACTGTCAGATAGGGATTAATGATCCATTTAGCCGTTCTTATTTGTGCCAAATCTCTTACCTTGCTCCTCTAAGGTATTAGACTAGTCATCTCATCATCAAGAAGAAGTTCAGCTTTCAGTGGAGCCATTAGTATTCCCTCCGAGTGGAGTGGATGCCATTGGGCCAGACTTTAACATGATTGAGCGCTGCAATCTATCCATAATAATTCTTGTCTTTAACTTTTAGCAATTACCCAAGGATAACTGACAGACAAATTACAGTTTGCTGGGCAGAAGTATCCATTCATTCACTCATTAATTGGCCACAAGTATTGCCTTTAACAGCAGGTCTGCTCTTTTCTTTATTACATAACAATATAAGTTTATTTTATTATTAACTTATATTTTTTTATCTTTTATCCTTCAATGATTTAGGCCTCCAACCCTCTTTGGCAAAACCGGGGCCCTGTGTCTACAGGGGGACGTTTCCGCTGCCCATCTTGTCGTCACGAGGTGTTATTGGACCGGCACGGTGTATATGGCCTTCAGAGGAACCTGCTAGTGGAGAATATCATTGATATCTACAAATCAGAGTCTACCAGGTTAGTTTCGAATTGGATGCCTCTCCAAAGCGCTTTTTTCTGGACCTGTTCCACACACCAAGATCAAGCATTTCTGTTCTGGAAGCACTGATATGAATGAAAGCTATTTGTTGTACATACTTCAAAGCAGTCTTCTCTGTATAGAGATCCAGCAACGTCCTGAGCTGTGTAGCAAAAATACACTGTATGCCAACAGATTTTAATTGTGTTTCAAAAGTCTTGTGACACACCACTACCTGACACTTGTTCTGTTTCATCAATGAGGCTTAAACTCTGTGTAGTGACACAAATATGTGATTTACCCGTGTGTGGGAAATTTTCTGCCACGTCACGTAAACGCAACAGAGACATGGGACCTGAGGCTCTGGTGACTGCTCCAATCTTTTGCCAAAACACTAAATATAACTAGGACGCTTTATCCCTGTGGCAATAAACAATGTGTCAAGAGACCTTCCATGAAAAATATGTGTAATTGGGTATAATAAGATAGATAGACTTTGAGGTCTTTTGTAACAAGCGCTCAGGTGCTTATCATGAATACGTAATGTAACATGGTTATTAGGGTCTTTGACAAAAAGCAGGTCACCTGAATGTAGAGGTTGTTTCAAAGACACAAAAGATCAAGTGTGCGTGTATTATAAAATAGACTATATTTATAATTAAAAAAAATATATATATAATTGAAATTAAAAGTGACTATATTTCCTTTCCTTACTTACTTTCTTTCTTTCTTTCTATTCTGATCTCAGCTATGTCTTGTATTCTTTAAAGTATAAATCTTATACATTTGATTTTTTGAGGATTTGTGTTTTAAAAAAGAATACAAAATGCCCATCTTATGGTATTTTAAGTAAATGTGTTTTGGTTTATGATTATTATTAATTAAAAACAAGACAAAAATGCTTATTTGACAAATATTATTGTAATTAAGCTCCATTCTAATATGAAATTTCCACTATTTTTTTGTGTCCAGCCAATTGATTCCCTTCACTTATTTATTTATTTAGGTTTCACTCTGAAATACATTACATTTTAGAAGTAAAATGTCTTATATTGATATATTTTAAGGTATTTCAAGGAGATTTCAAGAATATGTTCAGACATAATTTTTAATAAAATATATCTTATTAAAAAAAAATATATATATATATATATATCCATAAGATTTATGTTTTGAGATCACTTACAACATGACATAAAAACAAAAACGTATAAATAGATTTATAACCTATTACGATCACTCTATCCAGCCTAATATGGTTTTCGATATAACTGCCTTATCAGCAACATCCAGTGGATGGCAGTCTTTCATAAACAGTCTTTGTTTTGAACCGGCCTGCTGCCAACAGGCTGCACATACAAACCATCTCTTTCCACTTGACAAGACAGATGCTTGTTGAAAAGGTCTGTGTGAGTAATGTGATCATTTTAGGACAGAATATCATATTAGTTGCATCAATCACTTTTAAATGCAGTATCTGCTGGAAGTCGTGGCCTAATGGTTAGAGAGTCTCCGGTCCGGCAGGGATTGTGAGTGGGGGGAGTGAATGTAAAGCGCTCTCTTCCACCTTCAATACCACGACTGAGGTGCCCTTGAGCAAGGCACCGAACCCCCAACTGCTCCCCGGCCGCCGCAGCATAAATGGCTGCCCACTGCTCCGGGTGTGTGTTCACGGTTTGTGTGTGTTCACTGCTGTGTGTGTGCACTTAGGATGGGTTAAATGCAGAGCACTAATTCCTAGTATGGGTAACCATACTTGGCCACATGTCACTTCACTTCACTTTTTAAATGCCTTTAACATCAAATTTTCGCATCAGCTTTATAGTGATTCACATCAGGGGAACTGATATTGTACCTCTTCTGTCACAAAGAAAGAATGCTTGTTGTGTAGTTTATCATTACATACACATTTGGACAGGTATAAGAATGTTGTTCGCTATTCCGAGTTGAATTGAGAATGTCTTTTAAAATTTGAATTTCGATTGAGGTAACAAAAAGAATGCAGAATTCAAAGTCCAATTTTAATTTAGGTCATTAAAAACTGTAGTTTTAGATGAGAAAAAAACATTTTGTTTGCTTTAAACTTATAGAGCTTTTAAATTTAGGGAAATATGCTGTTTAGTCCAGAATTGTTAGTTTTTTTTTGTTATACTGTTTATTTGAAAGTCAGTTTCTGTACAGACACATATCTTAAAGTCTTTGCTACAAAAAAGTGTGAAGTGTGAATTGTGTGAAGCTGTTATTGCCCAGAAACAATAGACAATTAGGTTTTTACATTTTGTGACTACTTGCTCTGAGAGCATGTTAGTGGTGTTATTAAACAGAAATGATGTGAATGTATATTTATTTATATATATATTTAAAATCTATTTATATAGTATTATGTTTTTATTATTATAATTACTATTTCCTCTGGAACAACTTGTTGTCAGTGCCTTGCTAAAGGGCACAGTTATGATAGCTCAAATTTGCAACTTCTTATTTACCAATGCGAATCTTATAACCTTTGTCATACCATAAATCTATTTCTGTTTTGACTCTACAGGCCACTCCTGCCCAAAACAGAGCAACAGCAGCTGATGTGTGACCAGCATGAGGAGGAGAAGATCAACATCTACTGCCTCGCCTGTGAGACACCAACATGCTCCATGTGCAAAGTGTTCGGGGCTCACAAGGACTGTGATGTGGCCCCGCTGCCAGACATCTACAAGAGACAGAAGGTAGAGGATTTGTACAGTGTTTATCAACCAGACAATTGTGTTTGTTTGGTGTAAATGACCTTAGAAAAAATCACAGGCTGCTCTGATGCTGTGGTGTGAACCAGACAGATGTGTGTATAACACGCTGCTGGTTTCACACATTGCAAGGGTTCGATCTCACCTAACTTCTCTAGCATCAACACCCACCCACATGTGAACACTATACACAGACCACCAGCAGCCATGGCTTCTGCCTTAACCAACAGCTGCCTTATCCAGACCGTCCGTCCTTTTTCAGTTTTTCCTGCCTCTAATTTGTTTAACAAACAAGATTTTCAAAAGAGATCATGTAAATTAATCAAAGTCAAGTTTAAAGGAATAGTTCATCCAAAAATAAAAATGTACTCATCCTCAGGCCACCCAATATGTAGATGAGTTTTTGTTCATCGGAACAGATTTGGAGCAATTTAGCATTACGTTACTTGCTCACCAATGGATCCTCTGCAGTGAATGGGTGCCATCAGAATGAGAGTCCAGACTGCTGATAAATACATCACAATAATCTGCAAGTAATCCACACGACTCCAGTCCATCAATTAACTTGTGAAGCTGCATGTTTGCAGGAGACAATTCCATTATTAAGATATTTTTAATTTCAAACCATTGCTTCCAGCTAAATATGAGTCCTCTCTCCAAAATCTAGCTTTTTCCAGTGAAAAACTAATCTCATCTGAATCAGAGAAATCTACGCAAACTAAGCATGGTTTACAAGTGAATCTGTCTGAAACAGTTCTAAATAAATAGATCAGTGAATTTTGAAGTGAGAGGGCAGTAGGGGATGAACGTTTTCACTGGAGGAAGTGTTATTTTGAATTATGGACTTTTGGTCAGATGTATGTATTTTATGGTTAAAAGTTGAAATGCCTTGATGGATATGTTTCATACAAACATGCAGCTTTTTGCTTTATAAGTCATTAATTGATGGACTGGAGTCATGTGGATTACTTGTGGATTATTGTGATGTTTTTATCATTTGTTTGAGCTCTCATTCTTACGGCACCCATTCACTGCAGAGGATCCATTGACGAGTAAGTGATATAATGCTAAAGTTCTCCAGACCTGTTCCAATGAAGAAACAAAATCCTCCACATCTTGGATAGCTCAAGGTTTTTTTTAGGTGAAACTATTGCTTTAAATTAGCCCTTTCCCCTCTATATGAAATCCAATCACTTTGTAAACTACAGTAATAATAACACACTTATCAACAAACCACACAATTTGAGGTGGCATTCTTGACCTACATGGTATTGAGGTATTGACCTACTGTACTTTTTGTGGTATGGCTGGTAATGAAGGTCTTCATACCAGGGTGCAACTGGCCCTGAGAAATGAGTCACTCTTCCCTGTTGTGTTTTGAGTCATAGCAGCTTCTTGTGGTCTTTACCTTTTTTGTCTTTCATTTTTGTCCTCCGTAACTGCCTGTTCTCAGCTCTCTCGCTCCCTTCAGTAACAACCAGATGAACAATGACTAAACCTACCAGCCTTTTCCAATAGAAAACCATGTGCATGGTGGACACCATATGTTGATCTGTTATTTACAGTGTGCTGAAGGTCAGTTCTCATTGAAGGAAATGGGTTCTTCTTACAGTACATCTACTTCTGTGGCTCTTGGTTTTGAGGTACTGTGCTTGAATGATGTAGCGCTCCAGGGTCGTAGGGTGGTCGATGCCCAAACCGGTTCCCAAAGAGCCAAAATTTCTGCCAGGTGGCTATGATGACATTTTCTCTTTTAGTCATGGCCCACTATAAACAGTGAATCACTCATTTCAAATGCAAATCAGCAACGTTTGATCAGTCAGGACTGGTAACATTCTTACAATCTCGGCCTTTAGTTCACATGCTGTTCTCTTGTTTGTAAGTGTGGTTCTCACAAGTTGCATAGCCAAGTCTGACATGGCTTTCTTGTGAAAGATGACACGTTGAGCGCATTGGTCATGTGTTTTCTTTCTTTTAATTTTTTATGAGGTCCTGTCACATTTAGATATATTCTGCTCCGTTTTGTCTCAGACAGAGCTAAGTGATGCCATAGCCATCTTGGTGGCCGGAAATGACAGAACACAGGCCCTGATCTCACAGATGGAGGATATTTGTAGGACGGTCAAGGTGAGAAAGAAATGGTACAGTAAACCACAACAATTATGAGATTGTGTGAAAGGACTGGTTGATATATTGAATATTCATAATATATTCATTATATTTACATATTGCATTAAACATTTTGAACCTGGTTGGCTGCAATGGCTCTCAAGTTATAAGGATGGATCCTCTGATTTACCATTTTAGCCATTTCAGACCAAATACATAGATTAAATCAAAATATATATCAAATATAGTCCAGAGTTAGTCGAGCATTATTTTTAAAGCACGTTCTGCACATCTGTAGTTGATCCAAAGTGCTAGAGTATAAAATAGAATCAGAAAAAGAGAAAGAAGTATACAATAAATCAAAGTAAATATACATACAACACATCCAGGTAATATAATTTTTATTCAGCAAGGATACATTAAACTTATCAAAAAAGACACAAAAGGACATAATGTTACAGAAGACTTATATTTGAAATAAATGCTACTCTTTTGAACTTTCTTTTGTGTGTATATGTGTATGTTCTTTTGCCCAGCCTTAGCCAATGATGATAAACTATTATATTTAAAAATTGTAAATAGTTTTTACATTTTAAATATATATAAAAAAAAATATATATATATATATATATATTTAAATATATTTGAGAAACTTTTGGTGATTTAAATGTTACACTTAATTCAACTAAAACAGTAACTGGTAATTGTTTGTAGGAAAATGGTCACCGGCAGATGCAGTACATCTCTGATAAGTTTGATGAACTTTACGCCATCCTAGAAGACCGCAAAAGGGAACTTATAGAGACTGTTGGCCGTGAGCAGGACCAAAAACTGGGCCATGTGCGCTCCCTTATCCGTCGCCATGGAGATCACTTGGAGATGTCCGTCAAACTTGTAGAGACAGCCATCCAGACCATGGCAGAACCTCAAATGGCTGTGTTCCTGCAGGTACAACAAGTGCTCCTCCATGGCACGAGTGCCATGATGTTAGGAGTAGTTATTACACTCTTAAAAATAAAGGTTCCAAAAATTTTGCAGCGAAGCCATAGAAACATTTTTGAAATGCCTTTCAGTGAAAAGGTCTAAGAAATATTTTAAAATAATATTTTAATAATGTAAAGAACATTTTTTACTATATAAAACCTTTTGTGCAATGAAATGGCTCCATGAATGTTAAAGGTTCTTCATGGAACCATTAATACCAATAAAGAACCTTTATTTGAAGTATGAGTGTATGAAGTCTTTATAATAATCTCTAAAGGATGTGTTCACACTCTAGTTCGGCTCTCTTGGTTCGTTTGGTCTGGACCAAAAAAAAACAGATTCATTTGGACCGTTTAGCATTCACACTGGCATTTTTGACAGCGAACTTAAAGATGCTGAAACTAAAGGCATAGTCATACGTTCACAACCTGATTGGTTGGGTTGAATGATGTATATTTCGCGAAGGAACTTACAGATCACCTTAAACAAAAGGTGTGTTAATTTTAAAGCTGCGCTGTGAAGACCGATCGGTGTATGACATCAAAGTAACCATTCATCACTCATTGTTGCATGTACATATGATTTTATTTTCACCACCTGCAAACTCACAAAGAGCTCATAAAAGACACTTTATATCCTCGTTGCTCCACGTTTGCCCTCTGCTTATTTTGTTTTGGATACACCGCCCTTTCCGCGTCGTCAAATCATGTGCATAGCATCGCATCTTGTCATTACATCCTGTTTTTGGTTCATTTAGAAATGTTTGGTCTGTGTTGTGTTCATATTTCATTCGAACTGCACCAGAGTTCGTTTGGAAGCGGATCGAGACCCATCTTTTTAGTGAAGTTTGGTGCACACCAGTGTTCGGATGTCAGCGTTCACACTTACTCAAATGAACCGCACTAACACAGCAATTGCACCAGAGTTCATTTTAATTGAACTAAACATGACAAGTGTGAACACACCCTATATATATTCTGGCACCCTCCTTTAATGTACATCAATGTTTTTTTTATTTTTTTATTTTATACTTTTACGTTTGATAAAAAGCCAAGCAAAAACCCCTGTACAATCACTTAGAAAATAGCACATGATTTGAGGTATCATTCATATCAAAGCTGAATACTGAAAAGTATCTAGATTTTCAGCCTCAAAGTAGTTTGCAAAGCTATTACCGTGTCTCAAATGGTCATTTTCTATGTCTAACTTGCTCAAACCTCTGGCGGCAGTGATCGATAGCGGTACAGGTGCTTGTGAACATCTGATGTGGTCTTATTGAGCTGTGTGGAGCTAATGCTGCAACACCTCACCGGGGATGCTGGCAGCAGTGCCCCCCCAGAGATGCTTGATGCAAATGAATCCAGCCTTTGCATATGCTGTTTGCTGATTGACACCAGGCCTGTTGCTACATTTCAAGCATCCTTTAATGACAAGGCCCAGGGGGTGCTGACATTGATTAGCAGGACCTCACACAGCTGGAGACCCCTGTCCTTTGACTAGTGGCTCAAACGGTCAATACTTCACCACGGCTGAGAGCTGCGGACCGCAGAAAGAGACTTTAAAGGAAAGTGATGGAGAGGTGTAATTGTTTTTTGAAACAGCTTTCAATATAAAGTGGCAGCCTCAGGTGCAGCACTGCTCTTTTTTAACTAGCACTTCTCAACGTGTCAAAGTAAGCTGCATAACAAGTGCCGGTGATTTAGTATGTGTCCTTTTTTGTGTACGCAGTGAAACTGTGATGAAGAGTACTGCAGGTTTTATGTTTTAATCTGCTGCTAGTCCTAAAATGTGTGTTTTTTCTTTGCTGTGTTCACAGAGCGCAAAAGAAGTGTTCAAGAAGTAAGTCAGCTGTGATTGATGTGTTTAGGAGTGTCTTAAAGGGATAGTTCACCCAAAAAAATAATTTTCTCATCCTCATGTCATTCCAAACCAGTGTGACTTTCTTAATGACATAATTTTTATTTTTATGTGAACTGCCCCTTTAAACTAAACCATGTTCAGCATGTATGCTTCATCAATAACTGATGCCTCCTAAAGACTAACAATCATGATTAATAACCTCACAGGCAGTGACTCAACCAGCCTCCCACCCCAACAGCCCACTGTATTATGCACTGGTTCATAACTTTCATCTTCACTGGTTTTTATGGTTACTGTGAGCCTGACAAGGGAAAATGTGTTTTGAAAGTTGAAAGTTCAGCAGTAACTGATTACATGTAATCTGGATTATGTAATCAGATTCCAAATTTAAGAATTTGTAATTAATTATATTACATTTTAAAATGCTCATAATCAGATTACAGTTGCTTTTTATGGATTACATGATTACAAATTATTCACACAATGGCAGTAAATTGTTCATAATTCATTAATTATGTCAATACATTACTGACTACAAATTTCAACATGTAATTTGTAATCAGTAATGGATCTACATCTACCCAGCACTGATCACAGGTGTGTCCTTCAGTAAATGCAAGCTTTCCATTGATTTGCCTCCAAGAAGTAACTTTTAAACTTTCTCGTTTGTAGAATGAAACTTTATGCAGTGTGCGCAATAACATATGCATCAGCATTCATCACATTTTCCCCCAAAACCTCTAACTGTTTAGAAAAATGCTTACGCTTACAACACTGTCTAGCTGTGTCTTAGGTTTCATGCTTCCCTCCACCTGCGGAGACGTCGCATGGTGTCTCGTGCACCTGCGTCACGAGCAGCCGCAGGGAGACGGAGGAACGGGACTTAACGCTATCTGTCACTTTTATATTTGTCCGAGTTCCGCCGTGACTTCACCGCTCTGTCCTTGACAGGATCACAGACACTGCCAAGGCTTCCAACATTGAGCAGACGGAGGCGGGCTACGAGAGCATGGCCCACTTCATCATCAACACCGAGGATGTGGCCGACACGCTGAGAGGCATCAACTTCCAAACAGGTAACAGCTTCACAGCTATGACGACACCATCTTTGTCACATATACATTCATGTCTATTTTGTCATGTCTAAGTTGAAGTTGCGTTGTGGTATATTTAGGAAATGAGGTATGTACTTTTGTTGCAGGTGAAGATGGGGAAGACAGCGGTGATGAAGCCCCTGAAGACCTGACCACCTCGCCTGGTCAGACTGGTGAATCAGGGAGACGCATATAACTTATTTTTAAACCCAAGGTTAGTTTCAAAGAGGATGTTTCCTTAAAGCAAGGGTTCACTCCAAAATTACATTTAATTTAGTCACCCTAATGCTGGTTCAAATCTGTCTGTCTTCTGTGGAATCAAACACCAATGGAGTCCAGAGACTTCCACTGTATAGACCAAAAAAAAAAAACCCAGACAATTCTGAAAATATATATATTTTTTTATGTTACATAGAAGAAAGCAATTCAGAAGTCCTTTAACCCTTAACTGTCACCGTCCCACCTGTGGGACGCTTGGCGCTCTTTTTTGTTGTCCTTTTTCTCTATCAAATTTTTTAGTAATCATCATAAATTATATATCGTTTGAAAGCTAAGAAGCCCAAGATTCATCCTGTGAAAACCATTTTGAAATCGAACATTGCGTTACCATGGAAATGGTACTTTAAAATGTTTTGGCGGTCTTCTCCCCCTTAGCGGGCGGTGTCAAGTGTCATATTACAAACTGTATTACGGTCTTTTACAATCAAAACTTTTTATAGTCTTGACAAAAAACATATTACTGGAAAGGTCTGAGTCTCAGGATTACATATTTTGTGATAGAAGCAAAATTGGCAGAGAAATTTCAACATATATGTTACAGAAAAATGCATTAAAAAAAAATCAATGGCGTTTGGATGGCACCCGGTGGCTTTTTGTGGTATAACAACCTAAATAAAATCTCACAGAAACCTACATTTTTTTCAGATCAACTTCAAATTTGGAACATAACTTATTTAGACAGAAGGCTTAAATTTAAAAAAAAAAACCCAGACAATTCTGAAAATATATATATTTTTTTATGTTACATAGAAGAAAGCAATTCAGAAGCCCTTTAACCCTTAACTGTCACCGTCCCACCTGTGGGACGCTTGGCGCTCTTTTTTGTTGTCCTTTTTCTCTATCAAATTTTTTAGTAATCATCATAAATTATATATCGTTTGAAAGCTAAGAAGCCCAAGATTCATCCTGTGAAAACCATTTTGAAATCAAACTTTGCCTTACCATGGAAATGGTACTTTAAAATATTTTGGTGGTCTCCTCCCCCTTAGCAGGCGGTGTCAAGTGTCATATTACAAACTGTATTACGGTCTTTTACAATCAAAACTTTTTATAGTCTTGACAAAAAACATATTACTGGAAAGGTCTGAGTCTCAGGATTACATATTTTGTGATAGAAGCAAAATTGGCAGAGAAATTTCAACATATATGTTACAGAAAAATGCATTAAAAAAAAATCAATGGCGTTTGGATGGCACCCGGTGGCTTTTTGTGGTATAACAACCTAAATAAAATCTCACAGAAACCTACATTTTTTTCAGATCAACTTCAAATTTGGAACATAACTTATTTAGACAGAAGGCTTAAATTTTATAGCAATTTTAGAGTAAAACCTGTTATGTAAAATATTTATTAAATATAAAACATAAAATTAGTACAGTGTATTTTCTTTACAATAAATTTAAACTTAAAATTATAAATTTTTTGGGGAAAAAAATCCCCCTTTGCCATAATCTGCTGATTGTCTTCTTTAAAAAGAGACCAACCTTAGGTCTGTATTGCAAAGTGTTTCTAAATTACAACCATTTAAGTTTGGATAGTGCACTTTCATGCCTATTTTAAAAAATGGGGGGTGACAGTTAAGGGGTTAATGTGCCCCTGAAAAACTAGTCTGGTCCAAATAGGGCTTTAGTGTGAGGTTCCTTTTTGTTTTTTGTTGTTCTAAATCATTCATTCTAGGTTTTAGTTTTATAACTATAACCTAATGTTCACAGAACACTGAATAATGTTTATAGTTCAATTAAAGTGTTTTTCAGTTTGAATTGTTTAAAGAGAACATGGTATTACCAAAATCTGTTGTTGTTTTGAAAAGGAGGGGAAAACACCTACAATTTTTTCAGAGGCCCAAATTGAGACAATGTAAAATTTGGTGCAGTTGCTGATAATGTAGAAGATTTTTATTAATCAAAATATGAGTTAATCAAGATCATTGTGAATATAGCCATTTATGTATCAAGGTATTTTACTATTATGTGTATTTGCCTGTGTGTACAGAACCCTGCATGAGAATGGAATGTGCTTACATGTAGTGAAGTTGAGAATGGAATGAGCAGACAGAAGGCTTAAATTTATGTTATGTAAAATATTTATTATATATAAAATATAATAAAATTAGTACAGTGTATTTTCTTTACAATAAATTTAAACTTCTATAACTTTTTAATACTTAAATTTTTTTGAAAAATTCTGCTTATTGTCTTCTTTAAAAAGAGACCAACCTTATGTCTGTATTCCAAAGTGTTCATAAATTACAACAATTTAAGTTTGGATTGTGCACTTTCATGCCTATTTTAAAAAATGGGGGGGGGGGGGGGGAACAGTTAAGGGGTTTCGACTTTTCTTTGTACTTCTTTACATGTTCTAACTTTTATTTATGTACATGATGGTCTGAAAACTATTTTGAACTGAACTCTATAAGGCCCGCTGTATCATATTTGATACACCAATTTCTAAGGCCTCTAAATGATCCATACTTTGCCTTATTGTACACAACCTGTCACACGCCTTCTGTCATCTGTTTATACATTTTTAGCAAATAAAAGGCCACGTCCACCTTCTGGTACATGTGTCTATTTGCTGTACAATATTGCTGTGAAATCTACTGATTTTTGTAAAGTAAGAATAATTTTAATATTGTTAGTAATATTTAAAGATGAACACTTACTGGACTGAAGCCAGTAATAATAATAATAATAATAATAATAATTCATTACATTTATATAGCGCTTTTCTAGGCACTCAAAGCGCTTTACATTGTCAAGGGGTATCTCCTCATCCACCACCAGTGTGCAGCATCCACCTGGATGATGCGACGGCAGTCATAGTGCGCCAGAACACCCATCACACACCAGCTTATTAGTGGAGAGGAGACAGAGTGATGAAGCCAATCAGTAGATATGGGGATTGTTAGGAGGCCATGATGATCAGAGGCCAATGGGCAAATTCGGCCAGGATGCCGAGGTCACACTTCTACTCTTTTCGAAAGACATCCTGGGATTTTGAATGACCACAGAGAGTCAGGACCTCAGTTTAATGTCTCATCCGAAGGACAAGTAGGTTTACTTAATTATCCACACGTCATTTCTTTTTTAGAAAAATCGTGTTAAAATGTGAGTATCAAATATGATGCATCAGGATTTTGAGTAAGGTTTATATTTGCAAATCTCTCAATCATAATTTTATTTATTGGTTTATTTAATAGGGACCATGCATATTCATGAACATTGTTGTATAAATATACACCATGTAAATATGCCAGAATTAGTAACAATAACTACTTTTCATCTGCAGTCCCTAGGCAGGTAACATAATACTAACATAAAGACAGCCAACAATAATACAACATTCATTCACTATAAATTAAAAGATACACATAATGATGATGACATACATTGACAACTAAACAAAACAGAAATACATGATGGTTTACATGATCACGGTGTTGTATTATATGTTGTGCCCCCCACAATACAAACTACACAGCATTGATCATACAATTAAACATTTAAATATCATCTTACTAAAAACATTATTGGGAGATATAGAGTGATGACTGATTTATATACTTTTTATGCAAGTAGTTTTGAAAATCTTATTGATTTACATTACAAGCTATCAGAATTTTGACTTACTTTTTGGCCATATACATATCAGCAACAGCACCAAATTGCATATTTTTGCTCAGTTTGGGCTTCACCCTTTTTAATCCTCAAGAATGAGCTCCATGTTCTCCTATATCTTATTATACGAGGCATAAAAACCTTATGTATCAAATATGATCCTTAACAAAACAAAACACATGCAAACCTTTTTACTTAAAAAAAGATGAATTCATGTCAGACTTTACAGGGTTAAACTATTACTGTGCAGACGTCCCATCCTGATGACGTGATGATTCTTGGCAGCATTGACACTCATTGTGTTATTGAGTACACTCGTCATCTCCCAACAAACTATTAAATATTATTATATATAAAAAATATTAAATATTCGCTGACTAAAGCCTCTGTAAGGCCACTATAAACACTTGGATCTGTTTTAATATCTTTTATAGATATGAAATACTTTGGACATACTGTATGAGGACACTTAAGTCGCACTTAAAAATTAAAAAGCTCTGCTGTATATAACAAAAATAGGACATTATTTTAAAGAAATATAGCAAAATATACTTTTGAAATATAAGATTTCACAAAAGAGAAAACAGGCCAAAATTGAAGTTGTTATTCATAGAAAACCTTAATCTCTACTGCATCTCTTAAAGGGGTCATAGGATGCTACATGCACTTTTACAAGTTGTTTGAACTGAAATGTGTG
>NW_015505500.1:1210448-1222874 GCF_001515645.1 Sinocyclocheilus grahami
CAGTCGTCATTTACTCCCGACATCTGAGCCGCTGAACTTGCAGTGGATTACATTTGTTTCTGAAGGGAATGCGCCCCCGATCTACATAAAAGTGTCTATGTTCGCATGAATCATTCATGATCCAGCCTCATCTACAGAAGTGAGTAAAATGTTTTGTAATGAATCTTTGCAAATCGCCTTTCCTAATAATGTGCTAATTAGCAAGTTTCAGATGAATGTGGCTAAAGTAAACAGTCTCTCTGAGAGCAGCTCGGAAGAGAGGGGCAGGGTCAGCATAGCTCATTAACATTTAAAGGAAAATGCTACAAAAACGGCTTGATCTGAAAAGAGCTGTTTTTGACAGGGTAAAAAAAGGTGTTGTACACTACCATTGAGAAATTTTAACCAAACTATGTTACAGACTTTTCATTAAGACCCTAAAGAATCATATCAACTTGTGGAAAATGGACATCCTATGACCCCTTTAATTAATTATTTGTCAATGCTCCTTTTCTTGTCAAAATGCATTGATTTAAATGTCAATTATTTCCTTACTCCCCTTGCGTTCATGTGGCTTTAGTGAACTAGAGTGCATAATTAGACTACAAATGGACTACATTTGATGTGATTTATTATTTAGTTGTTTTGGAAGCTCAGCAGACCCTGATCACCATTCACTTTCATTATGTATAATTTATTATTTTTGTTTATCTTCGTAATGAAGTCATGTTTGGGACAACATGTGGGTGAGTAAACATACAAAACTTACTAACCAAGGTGTAATAGTTGTTTCTAAGAGGCATACTTCAAACCGGGCTTAACTTGGAAAATAGCATTTGCTCAAAAGACATTTCCTGTTCTTTGAACGGTGGGTATCCTGTCTTGCAGGGGCACCTGTGCATGCTTTCTTTAAATAAGCGTTCCTTTTGCTTCATTTTAAAGGTCAGAAACCTCAGTTAATCAGGGCAGCGTGGGCCAGGACAGCTTGCAGCTTTCTCTCTGGTCATTTACTGATCTGATAGGACCGTGTGTCCGTACAGTAAGAGCAGTGTTGAGAACAGGGCTAAATCGCAGTGGCAGGCCCTCTGCTTCCGACGGTCCGTCCGCCCCCACCTGCGCCCGAGCCGTGAGTCTACATTCATCCATTACTTAATAACCGCTCGTCTCTGTGCCACCAGCTAGGATGTATGGCAGTGCAGATATATGACGTGCTCAAAGACTCTGACCTTGTCACTCATGCTGTCAGCCCACTGATCAATTCATGGAGGGAAAGAGAGCCCGAGAGTCATTTGGTGAAGCAGCATTCGGTCTGGGTATGTGCTCAACAGCTCCACACATGGAGTGCTTCCACTCGGAATGAGGATAGATCTTATTTTGAGGACGTGTTGTGCGTCACAAGCTGTACCGGCCTTCGCGTAATTTAAAGCTGTAATTCTTCCTAGAATAAGAGGATTTTTTTGGGGTGTCAGAAGCAGGACAGAGAGCCAATCTGCGTGATGAGATGCGACTTGTTTAACAGTTACTTGATCTTAATAATATCGGTTTCTTTCTTCGTTTTATGCTTTAAATATGAAAAACAACCCGTTTACGTAACATGCAGTTTCGCACAATGGCACTTCCTAAGAAATGAGTGTTCAGTCAACATACATTCTTGCCAATGCAAAGCACACACTGTCCTCTCCCACTCACCCCATTTATGACTAAAATAGACTCGGTGTAAGTGGAAGATTATAGAAGACTTAACTCATATATTTTATTTTTCATTTCCAGGGTATTTCCTGTGCTGACTTAAGAGCGACTGTAAGGAGGAGGTTTGCTTTAATCCTTTCAACGTGGCAAGAGCTTCTTTCATCTGGTATTTTGTGGTCCTAAAACTCTGAGCTATAGTTCAGTAAGAGGAATTACAAATTTCTTCATAGCTTCAACATCCTGGGGTGCGTTTCTCAAAAGCAACTATGGTCGCAAGTTCCGTCGTTACCTATAGAGTTCAATGAAACTAACGACCATAGTTAGCTAACAATGCTTTTGGGAAACGCAACCCTGGATGTTTAAAACTGTTTATGATGCTATTTTTTTGGTATTTTGTGATCTTAAGATGAGCTGAGAATCTAGGAAATCAGAAAACATTTGTGGTTTGTCCAAATATATATATATGCAAATTATCATTCAAAGGGATGTCTTTTTTTTTTTTTCTTTAAAAAAATGCATAAAATGCATAAGTCTCATGCTCCTGGTAAAATGGTAATATTGTGAAATATTACAGTTTAGAAATAATTTTCTATTTTAATATATTTGAAAGTGTAATTTAAATAGCTGTATATAAATAGAAAAACTGAATTTTATCTTTATTTAACAATAGAAAGTCCAAAAGAAAAGCAGTTTTTAGATTTTTTTTTTTAGTCAATGTGAAAGTGTTTAATAAAAGTATTTAATGCTTCCTTGCTGAATATATTTAAAATTATATTTTTAGCAAATAAAATCTTACTAAAATCTTATACATCAAACTTTGAATGGTAGTGTATATACATATATATTTGGACAACCCAGATGTTTAATTTTTTTTGTCATTTGTTTGTTTGTAGCTTTATAGTGTATTTTTCACTTTCAAATAAAGATGCTTCATATTTTAAGTGGTGAATGATTTGTATGACATAGACAGGCTAATAATTCTACATTTATCTACGAATACACTCAACCTTAAGTAGCTAGTAGAATCACATTGAAAAA
The DNA here is from genome assembly GCF_001515645.1 of Sinocyclocheilus grahami. NCBI lineage: Eukaryota > Metazoa > Chordata > Actinopteri > Cypriniformes > Cyprinidae > Sinocyclocheilus > Sinocyclocheilus grahami. The sequence goes on from NW_015505500.1 coordinate 1,213,155, forward strand.
AAGCTTTTTGGATTAATACTGTTACAGCCCTTCAGTTCATTACATGCATGTAACATTTCAAAATAATGTACTGCAATCTCCATAGTGGCATCTCACCTGTTACTCACCACTTGTGTTTTTATGTTCTGTGTGACGTTAATGCCTGTGTAAATGTCAATGATGCTGGCTTCCTATAAACCTGTGTCTGCTGTGATCACTAGCGCTTTTAATGGGTGATAATGAGGTTTACATGTTTGCAGTTACTTGTAAAAGGCATGTAGACTCATTTATTTCTGCTGATTCATGTTCAAAATACAAAGTCATGTTTGCATTTAGGTGCAATATAATATGTAATTTACATAATGATAAGCAATATACAATGTACAGTATATCTCAAGCACTTTGTAATATTGTCCAACATTATTGTCACAAAACGTGGGTAAGCCTCTTGGTTGAAGTGCTACAGATCATCGTTTCCCACCAAGTCAGGAGAACATACTTTTGCACGTAGTATACAGTGAGCATCTGGCATTATGTGTGTGGTAAATATTGGTAATACTACCAAAGTATAGCATTTCACGTCATGAGAAAACTCTGGCAAAGTGCGAGGATGCAACCAAACCAGCCGAACAGAAATTGCTCTTTACAATGGCCTTCTTTTACTTCATTGAGAATAACTCAATACTAATTAGCAGGATTTGTAATATTTCTTTCATTTATACACATTTGAAAAACAAAGGTTCCAAAAGAGGGGTTTCACAGCCATGCCTTAGAAGAACCTTCTAAAGCTTTCAGTGAACCGTTCTAAACAGAACCTTTTCGTTCTTAGTGTGAAGAACATTTTAATCGTCTAAAGAACCACTATAAAGGTTCCATGGATGTTAAACGTTCTTCGTGGAACCACAGATGCCAATTAAGAACCTTTGTTTTTAAAGAGTCTAACTCTAAATAGGAGGCCAATAACTGTAAACACTCAAAGGGCACAAGTCAATTGTAGATTGATTGGTTTCTCAATTTGGTTACATGTGAACCACCCTGACTGATCAGCGTTCTAAAGGTCCTGGTAGGTCTGTTGTGTGACTCTTGCATGCGGTTCCTGGTTCTGAAATGATCCAGAGGTGATGGAGACAGCAGCAGGTCACCAGAAACTCTTCTGGTGAACAGATAGATGCCACTCTTAAAAATAAAGGTTCCACATAACACTGAGGCCACACGTGAACCTTTTAGAACTTTTTTTTCTGTTGTTCTTCATGTTGGAATGCAGAAACCAACAGCCTGATGCCCTGATCTGAAGAACCTTTTTTTTTTTTTTTTTTTAAATCTCCAAAGAACCTCAGCCAACTCAAGAATGAGATGGAGGTTCTCTGCAGTGGCAAGGAACCACTGAAGAACCTTTATTTCTAAGAGTGTGGGTCAGCAGGAGGCATCGGTGAATGTCATATGCTTTAGCGAGAGTTTGGGGGTGTGAAAGAGTGCATTGAGCTTGTTCTTTACTCGCAGATTGGAAGCATCATCATTGAGCTTCAGCTACTTCCCAGCCTCATCTAGATATTTGCGGTTCAGTCCCGCCTGTTCCCTTTGATTCTCGTTTCGCGCCATTTCGATCATGTTTCTCAGCAGGTGGAAGGTGAGGTCGATGGAGATCGGAGGATCGTCGTTCCGTTTGGAAAACTCTGTGAGCTCCTCTAAGCTGTTGTCCTCGTGAGGAGAGCGCAGCTGCGCCGTGGGGAAGTGCGGGAGATGCAGGACACCGCCTGCCTTCTGCACTCCGAGGTTTCTTTGCAAATACTGAAGGAGTTTTTCGCCCACGAGGTAGGACATGGCGTCGTCTCTTGCCCTGTTTAACAGCAAGTCGTCTAGCTGGCTGTTCATGAGGCTCAGGTCGCGGGGTCGACAGGTGCTCAGCGGGATGTGGGTGGTCAGTAAGACTGAAGTTATGAGCAGGACCAAAGGGACGGGCTTCATGCTGGACACAGCAGCGCGCTTCCTGAGGGAAACAGCCAGGTGTGTTACTACAAACCAAAGGTTTAGTACACAACTACTCTGCAAAAGTTTCTGTTAAGTGTTCATTTAAAATACAAATTTGAGATTATGAAATGAGTTATTTTTATATTGCGTAAAATCAGAAAAGTATACGTTTATATAGGTTGCAGGCCTAGTGCGGATATAAATGACAAAATTCAAATGAAACTTTTTAAATTAAGTATACAAAAAAATGAGTAGCCTACATATATTTAGTATTTTGGTATATGCAGTATTTAAGTAAACCAATATAAAAGTGCTCATAAAAATGACAAATTGACATTATGAAATTAGTTGTTTCGTGTATTTTTGTTAAATTTAAGTAAAATATATTGAATGTGTAATATGTTTTTTAAATTATGTATATAAATAAAAAGTAGCCTAAATGTATTTTTAGTAAATATTACCAAATAGTGCTAAAATAAATAGCAAAACTGATATATGTATATTTTTAAGTATCTATATTAAAACTTTATATAAAAGTGCTAATGTAAATGTACAGGATTTTAAAATCGTATTTTGATTTATTCGAATACAAAAGTACTAGTATGAATTATAAAATGAATAAACAATTATCTTTTAAAATGATTAATACTAGTTACAAAATTAAGAGTTAATGTACATAGAAAATAGACTTTTGTATTTTATGTGCAATATTAAATTATTGATGTAATGTCAATATATATATATATAAATGTATAAATCGTGCATCAGCTAAAATCGGTGATAAGTTAAAAGAATTTACATCTGAACTTATAAAGCAAATAAACATCAAATAAATTATTGAATAAAAGTAAAACACAAACATGATCACTGTTCTACGGTTAAATAACTAAAATAGTCATGCCACTATCGTAATAACACTTTTTTAAAATAAAAATGCCTAAAAATAAACAACGGAATTAATGCTTATCTACTTTAAGAGCTACATAAACCGAATCTGGAAATCAGACGCCATGTACTCCTGACTGAACAATCAGCTAACTCGATGAACAAGAATGACAGTCCTGTACAATATCAACACAACACACATTCTCATGCTCGCAGCTAAGCTTGAATGGCCTCAGTCAAGAAGTTGAAAGCAAGTCATACAAGGTAACTTACTCGGTCGTCTTCTGTTGCTTCAAAAGTGCTTGTAAGGAAGAGTGTTTGCAGACAGACTGGAGTGAAGCTCCTGGAGCTCAGTGGTTATATACATCACACACCGCTCCACTGACGTCAGTCGAGCTGCAGAAACGGCTTGTAAATGAGGCAATTCTGAACTGAAACGAAGGATGGAGTGAAGGAGCCGTTTCCGAAGGACAACGTGAGACGGTTCTTTATCTCTCCAAAGTTTTCAGTTAATAATCTTGTTGGTGTTGCAAAGTCATAAACCTGGTTTCAAAGACAATATATCCAGTTGTAACGGACAGGTAATCAGTTAATGTTTTGATTGGTCCTTTGACTGTTAAATAACTTGGTTTTTTTTAAACGCACCTGAGCAAAATGAGCTAAGGAGCTGCTGTCGTGATGGATTTCTGCATGGCTGCTCATCTGTGGTCTGGAGGAGAGCAGAAGCGAGACGGGCACACGAAAGCCTCCGTCTCTGTCCAAGGTGCTGAAATTCGTCAAGATGCAGCCAGACATCATTCATTGGCTGGCTCATATATATATATATATATACGACTGCAACAATAATGGGAACTGTAAATGTTGTACATATATTTTTATTAAATTATTTCTGTTTCATATCTTACACTTCAATATGGCTGTGGTTTGTTATTAGGTAGTACACACAAAAATGATTAGAAAATAATCTGTCTAGAATTAATGTATATGAGCTAAATTCACAGTATTAGAAGTACTTTTGCTAACTTCAAGCTATAATACTGACATTAATATTAGTAAAAATACACCATGTCATGAATTCAAATGCTTTCTGACTAAATTATGTTTTAAAGAGTGGCTGAGCAAAACGCATTCAGCAGCCAGATGCAGAGGTTTAATCACTGTTGACTATTGTTTCTGGCTAGCCGTCACTTCTCCAGAGTGATGAAGCATTAGCTGGACGTGCAGAGATATTTATATAAGCCTGACACGCTCTCGAAGGCTTTACCTTCCTGCTCAGTGTGAAGAAACAAATATATATATATATATTCCAAGGTGCTGAAATTCGTCAAGATGCAGCCAGACATCATTCATTGGCTGGCTCATATATATATATATATATACGACTGCAACAATAATGGGAACTGTAAATGTTGTACATATATTTTTATTAAATTATTTGTTTCATATCTTACACTTCAATATGGCTGTGGTTTGTTATTAGGTAGTACACACAAAAATGATTAGAAAATAATCTGTCTAGAATTAATGTATATGAGCTAAATTCACAGTATTAGAAGTACTTTTGCTAACTTCAAGCTATAATACTGACATTAATATTAGTAAAAATACACCATGTCATGAATTCAAATGCTTTCTGACTAAATTATGTTTTAAAGAGTGGCTGAGCAAAACGCATTCAGCATGGATTTCTGCATGGCTGCTCATCTGTGGTCTGGAGGAGAGCAGAAGCGAGACGGGCACACGAAAGCCTCCGTCTCTGTCCAAGGTGCTGAAATTCGTCAAGATGCAGCCAGACATCATTCATTGGCTGGCTCATATATATATATATATATACGACTGCAACAATAATGGGAACTGTAAATGTTGTACATATATTTTTATTAAATTATTTCTGTTTCATATCTTACACTTCAATATGGCTGTGGTTTGTTATTAGGTAGTACACACAAAAATGATTAGAAAATAATCTGTCTAGAATTAATGTATATGAGCTAAATTCACAGTATTAGAAGTACTTTTGCTAACTTCAAGCTATAATACTGACATTAATATTAGTAAAAATACACCATGTCATGAATTCAAATGCTTTCTGACTAAATTATGTTTTAAAGAGTGGCTGAGCAAAACGCATTCAGCAGCCAGATGCAGAGGTTTAATCACTGTTGACTATTGTTTCTGGCTAGCCGTCACTTCTCCAGAGTGATGAAGCATTAGCTGGACGTGCAGAGATATTTATATAAGCCTGACACGCTCTCGAAGGCTTTACCTTCCTGCTCAGTGTGAAGAAACAAATATATATATATATATGTATAGAGTCTAATAACAGTAGGTGTGAAGATTTTTTTGGAAGGATGACAGTTAGCAGATACACCACTAGTTGTCCAGTCATAGAGCTGATCTGCAGACTGAAGCTGTGAATTGCAGTCAAGCTGAGGAACAGCCGCCCTACATCCTATTGGCAAGGGCAGCAAAGAACAGGGTCTATTGGTTCAACACTGTGCTAGAAAAAATCAGTAAATTCAGGCCAAGATTTCAATGTCAGCCGTTTCCTCTGAAATACAGACCATCTACACCAATTTCACCAGTCCATAAATGTGTTAAAGCACATGACATAAGGATAAGTTAATAATGGGTTAACAAGATTCTTCATAGAAATCGGAAAGTAAGACATATTTGATAGATTTACTGTTGGATAAAATACTTTGGAGAGATTCAGGTATGAGTGATGTTTTTATGACGAACATAGGGCCTAGATCATGGAAAGGCTTGCCCCTTGAAATTAGTCACAACTAATAAATCGTTTTAAAGCTTGGTTATAAACATTTGTATTATTTGGCTTTTAATTTAAAGTGTTGATGTCTTGTGTGTTGTTTTAACGTGATGCATTATTTTTAAATATTTTTTATGTCCTTTGAATTTTTCATGATGTTTCAGTACTTGGAGTTGTAAAATGCATTAAAAATAAAGGGAATGAATGGTCTGGCATCTGTGAAAGATGTATTTTATACACATTATTGTATTGCAATGCCCTAGTAGAAGATGTAACGCTCATAACTTCACTTCCGTCAATCACGTTCCTGAACTTAATTAGTGACCACAGAAGACACCAAAAATGACTCAAAATGCAGCCACATCCTGTAACAAACAGGCCTGCTGTTTTAAGTGAGCAACACAACATAATTCACCATCTAAACAGTGCTAAATATAGGCATATAAATCAAATGTATTTCTTTACAGAACCTATAATCACAAATATTGAAATAGCGTTAATAAAAGGTTAATAAAATGTCAGAGGTCTGAATTACGTTATTGTCAGCTTTGACCTTTGTTGTGCAAACTTCATCTGTAAGCTTTGTGCGCCTATGTGTTACTGTCTGTTACTACATTTATTTCATAAAACTACAAACAAAAATGTTTCTGTGTGTGAGGTAGTGGTCAATCTGGAACATCTCATTACATCTTATTGGCTTTCCAGGAGAGGTAAGAGTTCCAGGCAACAGCCACAATCTGAACAACAGCCAATCTGAAAAACGCAAGCATGAACATATTACTGTATTAGAAAGCATGTATTTATAATGAATGTGACCAAATGCAAATATCACATTCGTGTCTTAAAACATGAATACAGAAAACAATACAAATCCAGATGGTTTCCAGGTGTGTGCGTGCGTGTATAGATATAGATATAGATACAGATAGACCGACTGACTCTAGTTGTTAATCCCAGTGTCGCCGTTCAGGTGCCAGAAAGCAGTAGCATCAAACAACGCACAAACAAAAAAATCTGCTTTAAAAACTCCCAATAGTCAAAATTAAAACGAGAGCCTAATTAAAAAGATATCTCGCTTCGTTCCCTTTAATAAGCTTTCATAATGCTGCTGTGCCACACACTGTGTTGCAGAGGCACGTCCTGTACGTTCTTTTCCCAGTGACGCCCTTAAATCGTCAGCGCTGCTGGATTAGTGCCCTGCTGCAATGGATGCATTATCATTATCAATGATCACTTGACTTTTGAGGCAAAAAAGGGTGTTTTTTTATAACCAGAGCTTTACCTGTGATGGAGAGGGATGAAATAAAAATTGGCGATCTGCACCGGAGGCCAAAGCTGGAGAAATGAAGAGACGTTGCATTAAATAGAACATTACTGAATGAACTGGAGAAAGAAAAAGAAAAGAGTGTCAAGCACAGCAGGAAAACACTTACATAGTAATTGGAGATCAAGGCATCCATGTAGTCCTATTGAGATGTGGAAAATGCAGAGTAAATATTCATTTTTAATAATAAGAAGAAGAATTTTATTAATATTATTTTAATATATAAAACCACCCACAAAACCCATTCTGGCAGAACACACATTTTATTCAGTACAAATTTTTTTTTAGTTCAAATGAATTATTTTCAGGCAAAGTTTCATAACTAGACTTTGAACTGAACATAATGAAATATATGAAGTGTTTCTGACCCTGCCGCTTGTTCCTATCCAATGTTCCTTGTAATATTTTGAGCAAATTGACATTTCTTCAAGCATAAGCTGAAGGACTACGTGAGTACCTTAATACCAAATTTTGATTCATATAATTTTCATGTAATTAAAATGAATCATGCTGTTGCAAAGAAGACCCATATCAGAACCATGACAGCCGCTTTTAAAAGGAACCTACCAGAACAAAAAAAATACCCCTGTATATTATATTATTTACTTTCTAGTCATCAAAGAATCCTGAAAAAATGTACATGGTTTTCACAACAATATTAAAAAACATAACTGCTTTCAACATTGGAGTTTAGGATAATGTCTACTAAAAATTCTGACATCAAAGGAATAAGTTACATTTTAAAATAAAACGGAGTTACTTTAAATTGTAATATTTCACAATATCACTGTTTTTACTGTATCATTTATATGTGACCCTGGACCACAAAACCAGTCTTAAGTCGCTTGGGTATATTTATAGCAATAGCCAAAAAAACATTGTATGGATCAAAATTATCGATTTTTTTAATGCCAAAAATCATTAGGATATTAAGTAAAGATCATGTTCCATGAAGATATTTTGTAAATTTCCTACCGTACTTAATTTTTGATTAGTAATATGCATTGCTAAGAACTTCATTTGGACAACTTTAAAGGTGATTTTCTCAATATTTTGATTTTTTTGCACCCTCAGATTCCAGAATTTCAAATAGTTGTATCTCGGCCAAATATTGTCCTCTCCTAACAAACCATACATCAATAGCTATGTTTCCATCCAAACATGCGAATTTAACATATGCGCAAAACTGGAATATCGCATAAAACATTTGCGAATAAAGCACCGTTTCCATCCAACGAGTCAAAGAGAACAAAATTGTCACTTCCTGATAAACTGGCACTAAATATCTCTAAGAAAACTAGGAGAAGTCACTGAATATAATACTTTTCATATGTAATAAATTACTTGTGCTTCAGAGAGAGCTACAAGCAACAATCTAACTACAAGCAACAGCACAAATAAATACAATAGAGTAAAGATACAAATAAAAGAAACAGTGCTTTTCAGGTTTTTTAGGTAGGTCTAACATTAGTTTTTAGGTACAAAAATTGAATAAAGTAATCAAATGTAAAATAGCATTGCATATTTGACTGTATAAATTAAAGATTAATCCTTATTTTAAGTTACAAAAGTTATTCAATCAAGAGCAGTGAGAGATTTCCGTGTTGTTGCTGTTTGATTAACATTAAGAAAGTGCTGTCACTTTAAGAGAACCCACTGATCCAGTGCTCCGATACTGAATTTTCAGCCGACTATGTCTGCTAGGATACTCACCAAGACGGGCATTTTGACATAATTTTTGTGTGAATTTGTCCATTCAAACACAATACTTCACAGAGAGCTTAATATCTGCGCATGTTCTGAGACGCGGGTTCACGAGCTTCGGATGAGTGACCACACAGACCTTCTCACTCGTCTTCTGGCTCTTTAATATTTAAACTGGAAAGGCTTAAATGAGTTTAGTTTAAACACAGATAGCAACTTGCATAAATGACAGTTATTCCAACATACAGCACTCGCATTGAACAAAGAGTGACTGTTTTTTTTCTCTCTCATCGCTCTAGTTGTAATGCATTGGGAAGCCATAATTTGTATCCATCAACAAAAACATGCATTAGCCGAACTCTATCAAACCATATTACAGATGCATTGTCAGATTTAAGTTGAACCGCGGTCCTAGTGTATGCCGAACCGTGTGTGGAGAACGGTACGGTTCGATTTTTTACTGCGAACCGTTGCACCCCTAATATGTATTTTTTTTTTCTGGCCCATGGAATATTGCAATGTGACTTACATCTAGCAAAATTAAGAAGGAATGCAAAAATGACATTGTTGTACAATGTAATGCCACATCTTCACAGCAGGGGCCAGTTGAATAAACACAGGCACTATGTTAAAACCAAGTTTGAAAAGTCACAATGAAACAGAAGTAGTGACAGATATTTTCCAACATTGACATAATTTTTGTGTGAATTTGTCCATTCAAACACAATACTTCACAGAGAGCTTAATATCTGCGCATGTTCTGAGACGCGGGTTCACGAGCTTCGGATGAGTGACCACACAGACCTTCTCACTCGTCTTCTGGCTCTTTAATATTTAAACTGGAAAGGCTTAAATGAGTTTAGTTTAAACACAGATAGCAACTTGCATAAATGACAGTTATTCCAACATACAGCACTCGCATTGAACAAAGAGTGACTGTTTTTTCTCTCTCTCATCGCTCTAGTTGTAATGCATTGGGAAGCCATAATTTGTATCCATCAACAAAAACATGCATTAGCCGAACTCTATCAAACCATATTACAGATGCATTGTCAGATTTAAGTTGAACCGCGGTCCTAGTGCATGCCGA
>NW_015505500.1:1226647-1242958 GCF_001515645.1 Sinocyclocheilus grahami
TAAGGGGGTCTGAATACTTTCCGTACCCACTGTATATATATATATATACACTACCGCTCAAAAGTTTGGGATCAGTAAAACTTGTAATGTCTTTAAAGAAGTCTCTTCTGCTCATCGAGGCTGCATTTATTTGATCAAAAATACAGAAAAAAACTGTAATCTTGCAAAATGTCATTACAATATAAAATAATGGTTTGCATTTTAATATACTTTAAAATATAATTTATTTCTGTGATGCAAAGCTGAATTTCCAGCACCCATTACTCCAAGTATAAAGTGTCACATGATCCTTCAGAAATCATTCTAATATAATGACTTATTATTAGAATTATCAATGTTGGCAACAGTTGTGCTGCCAAATATTTTTTTGGAAACCGCAATACTTTTTTCAGGATTCTTTGATGAATAAAAAGTTAACAGCATTTAAAAAGAACAGCATTTATTCAAAATATAAATTTTTTCGAACAATATAAATCTTTGCTATCACTTATCAATTTAACACATCCTTGTTGAAAAAAAAAATTCTTTCAAAAAAAGAAAGAATAAAAATGTACTGACCCTAAACTTTTGAACTGTAGTGTATATTGTTAGAAAGGATTTCTATTTTAAATAAATGCTCTTCTTTTTAACTTTTTATTCATCAAAGAATCCTGAAAAAAATTATCACAGGTTCTAAAAAATATTAAGCAGCACAACAGTTTCCAGCACTGATAATAAATCAGCATATTAGAATGTTTTCTGAGGGATCATGTGACACTGAAGACTGGAGTAATGATGCTGAAAATTCAGCTTTGCATCACAGGAATAAAATAGATTTTAATGTATATTAAATAGAAAAACTTTATTTTACATTATAATAATATTTCACAATATTAAATTTTTTGCTATATTTTTGATCAAATAAATTCAGCCTTGATGAGCACAAGAAACTCATTAAAAATCATCGTTCTGATCCCAAACTTGACTTGACCGGTAGTCTATATATATATATATTAATTATAATATAATAATATATGTAATATATGTGTGTGTACTGTGCATATTTATAAGTATATATAAATACACACCCACATACATGTATATATTTAAGAAATATATATTTATATTTATGTATAATGTACAACATAAATATGAATATATATGCACACACACGTAAATATTTCTTAAATATATAAATGTATGTTTTGGATGCAATTAATCATTATACATATATCAAATGTCTTCACTCTGAGTGGTTACAAGTTATTTTTTCCTCATCGTTTAAGCTTCTGTTAAAGGGGTCATATGATGCGAATTCAAGTTTTCCTTTCTCTTTGGAGTGTTACAAGCTGATTGTGCATAGAGAAGATCCCTGAAGTTGCAAAGACTAAAGTCTCAAAACCAAAGAGATATTCTTTATCAAAGTTAAGACTCTGCCACACCCCCCTAAAACGCCTCGTTCTAACACGCCCCCACATATCTACCTCACTATGTGGAAATATTAGCATAATGCCGCCCAAATGTGCACGCAAAGAAAGAAGGCGTGGTTTCAGTAACCGCAGTTAGTGTTACACAGACGCTGTACGTTTCTAGGCAAAAGCAAAAGCACTTTATTTGGCCTTCCGAAAGTAGATGCATTTAGGAATCTTTAAGATTACTTCTAACAGAACAGCAATGCATTTTATGGACGACCGTTTCGTGAACCTAGGAGAGGAGGTAATTCTGACTTTGCTATGACAATCTGCCGCTTCTGCATCAGCTACTGTTGCGAGCGAGCGAGAGAAAGCAAGAGAGCGAGACACATCACAGTGGAGTCAGCTGTCTTAACCGTGGCTTGTGAACTGCAAACACATATTCATCACTGTGTCTGTCACAAGACTATGTTCCCCTTTTGGGCTCTGTCTTTACATTTATTTTGAAAGATGAAGCTCGCAATTATGGTAAGGGGCGTTACATTTCCGACGAGTGCTTGCGGTGTTCGGCCAATCACAATGCACTGGGTCAGCTGGCCAATCAGAGCAGACTGCGCTTGTCGGAAGGAGGGTCTTTGTAGAAAACAAAGCGTTTGAGAGAGGCGGGGCATAGAGGACTTACAATAATGTACAGTATTTGAAAAATAATGTGTTTTTTGAACATTAAAGCATGTCAACATATTCTGTTACACCAAATACACCAAATAATGATATTTTAAAAAGCATCATATGACCCCTTTAATCAGACACAAAAGAGCTTGTTACCTGTTCATTCATGCTTTCATCATGTCATGACTAATGATACTGGTACCTAAACCCAGCCCAAAGGGCTCCACTCAGACAGAGAGCATGTGCTGTAAAAGCTGCACAGCTCTGTCCCACTGCATCAAGCGCAAATCAACACCCTCCTTTCCCTGGTGTCATATAAAAATCAAGTCATATGGAACACGAGGGCCCTTTCCCTGCTAGTGCCATCTTTTGAAAGGTCAACTTAGTGAGATTGAGTGTGTAAAAGAAGCCAGGATTAGAAACTTGTGCTCTTTCTGTTTGTACTCTTTGCCTTAACAGTTTCTAATTAAAAACGAACAAGGCACCGGCCACCTGAGGTGAAACTACCATGGGGCCGATACGTCATTATATTGTTTCTCCTGAGCTTGACGTCACAGGAGTTTAGCCCCTCAGGAACAGAGAACGTTTTATTTTTTTTGGACCGTTTTGAAGACACAAAGACACAGAACACAACAGGGATGCTAATATGCTGTATCTTTAGAAGTGAGCAACATCAAAGACCAGCCAAATCCTGAATGCCCTGGAAACTGCCCACAGGTAGAAAGCTGCGGGCAACTGCTAACAATGATCAAACCAGAGGTTCAGAACCACCCCAAAGACTTAAATGCAATGACAAATATGACAGTGATCTCTCTGTTATAGCACCAGGTTATAAAGCATCAAACGGCTCATGAGGAGAACAATAATTTGCGGATGAGTTGTTGGTTCTAATCTGGGTTTTTCTGTAAGCTAATGCACACTTAAACTTTCAATCCAATATCAACAGTGGGGCGACTCTCCAGACTAACACCTGATGATGGTGATGTTGCACTTGGTGTTATTTGTTCAAGTAGGATAAAGTAGTCAGTGGGGAGATGGCATTTAACCTGACTCCACAGACTCAGTAGAATAGCATTAGTGATTGTATGTCTTACCCAGTGACACTTGTATAAAGTGTAGCTAAAGTTATGTTGAATTAATGCAAATTTGCTGTGTATTTTTATGAAACAATGTATTTTATAAATGTATTACATATGTAATAAATAAAGTACATAAGACTAACATTTAATTTTCTGTCCTTAAGGATGATGCATGTAATTTTCTGTTTTTAATTGAAAAACTTTTTTTGCAGTTAAATTTGGTGCTACTACTGGCACAGTAATTACACACTTTACCTTTAAACTGAGCTGAAAAAAACATCACATTAAAAACTATTTATTTAGATCAACTATTAAGTCAAATTTAGAGGACATTCATTTCTGTTTTTTTTTTTTTCAGGTTTTATATCAAAATAAAAGAAAAAAACCAGAAAAAGGGAAAGAAAACAGAAAAGAAACAAACAAAAGAAAAGAAAAGAAAAAGAAAAAAAGTGAAAAGAAAAAATTAAGTAAAAAAAAAAAACCAGAAATGAAGATAAAAATAAGGATAAAAGAATAAAAAAGAAAACAAAGGAAAAGAAAAGAAAGAAGGAAACAAAAGAAAGAAAGAAAGAAAAAGAAAGAAGTAAAAAAGAAAGAATCAAAAAGAAAGTAAAAACTAAAAAGAACAAAGAAAAACAAAATGGAAGAAAAGAAAAAAGAAACAAAAAGAAAGGAAAATGAAAAAAGTATAGAATAGGAATAAAAAAGAAAAAAGAAAGTAAAAGAGAAAATAAAAGAAAGAAGGAAACAAGAAAAATAAAGAATACAAATGTGCAAAAACAAAAAGATAAAGTAGTAAAGAAAAAGTAAAGAAAGAAAGAAGTAAAAGAAAGTAAAAACTAAAAAAAAGCAAAAAAGGGAAAAGAGAAAAGGAACAAAATTAGAAGAAATAAAAACAACAGAAAAGTAAAAGTAATTAAAGTAATATAAAAAAAAAAAGAAAAAAGACATACTGATCTTTATATAATGGTATTGGCATCATCCACTGAAAAATCCAGATGAGGTGAAGGTGTCTTTTCATTTAGCAGGTGCATTTGTTCTAAAGCGACATTCAGTTCACTAAAGCGAAGTGCAGTTGCCCTGGAGACACCCTCTGGGTTAAGTGCCTCAGACACAATCAGAATACCAGTTCACACATGAACTGTCCAATTCACAGGCCATTCCAACCCGAGATCAAACCCATGACCTTTCCATTACAGAGCAGAGCTTTAACCACTAAGCTACCGCCTAATGAGCGTCAAAACGCCATTCCAGCAGCAGAGCGTCGTTTAGTTCTGTTTTAAAGGGCACTACTGCGAGCAGCATCCGAACTGTGATCTGTCACTCTTACTCCACCAACTGCCTGACCCATAGTCATTATAAACAAAGGTAGATGCCGTCCATGACACGCCAAGAGTTTTAATCAGCACCAGAGGACCTGTTTAAACCAAAAACAGCCCTACTAATAACCAACAGGTACAATAATGCATCGGAGTGGGATTCTTTAAGTCGAGTCGCAGAGTAGCATCACTAAAGGTGTTTTTAGTGATTGGCTTTCAGCTCGCATTTCTTCTGTTTGGCTTAATGAGCGCATTTATCATTAGCTTTCCGTCTTTTCTGACATTTAGGTGACTGACCTTTCAGTCTCATTTTAACACTGACACCTTTCCTACATAAATAATTGATGGCACCACTCAGAGACAATGCTGCGTCAACTGTTGTTCCTACAAGCCCATGAGTCACTCCTCGCAGCTCTCCGTCCCTTCATCTCTCCAATCCCGGAAATACCCTCCAATTATGGAGTGCCAATATAAGACAGAAGGCTGGTGTGAGAGTGGACTTTCAGGACAACTGATGGAGTTTCAATATATGTACTTTGGCAGCAAGGGCACTTTTACGAATCTTTGGTAACTCTTTATTTAAAAGCATTTATGTATAATGCATTATAAAGGGTTATTAAAGGGTATAATGCATTATAATTATTCATAATGTGCATTGTAATACATTAAATCTTGTCATAAATAATAACCAAATTTAAAATGCATAGTGTAACAATGAATTGATGTATTAACTGTGGTTACAATTATTTATGAGACTGTTCAATGCATTATAAGGTGCATTACACGACATAATTAATGCATTAAAAATACTTTTATAATGTATTATACATAAAGGCTTTAAGTAAAGTGTTACCGAAACTCTTCATGCCAATCTGTTTATGTAACTTAAATTGCTCTTTGAGAAGACTTTTGGTGTTTAATTGTGATTTTACATTAAGAATTATTGTTATTTTATTTCACGTTTACATTTAGTCATTTAGAAGATGCTTTTATCCAAAGAAACTTGCAAATGAGGATAACAGAAGCAATCAAAAGCAACAAAAGAGCAATAATATGTAAGTGCTGTGACAAGTCTCAGTTACCCTAACGCAGTACGCAAGGTTTTTTATGTAATAAATAAAAAGAAAACAAGTACATATAAGAAAAAAAGAATAGGGAACACTAGGGTGTTAGAGGGTCTATTTTATGATTAATAAAAAGAAAACAAGTAGTTAGGATAGAAATAGAATACAGAGTGCAAGTGTTAGAGCATCAAGTGTTTTTTCAATAAAACAATAACAATAATTAATATGATAAAATATTGAATATTTTATCTCTTATATATTATATTTTTATTAATTCATTATTATATTGATTATTCTGTATTTAATAGTGATTTTAATTATTTTATATTATATTTGTATTTTTTATATCAATGCTGGAGGAAGAAAACAAAACAAAAATGAACATAATAAAAATTATTAATATAATAATGTTGTAGTCATTCCAATAAAAGGCTAAATTAGCATTTTTATTTTAGGTTTTGTGAAAAACGCTTGCATTTAATTCAGGTTTGTGATGAAAACTGACCCTCTTGAGTTTGGTCACATTCTGTTCCACAGTCAGTCCATTGAGAGTTCCGGATATTCCCAGAAAAGCACCCAAGAAACACGGAGCAAAGCCCACCTGTGGACATACAAAGATCTGATTAGAACACTTATCTACTTTATAGAAACCTTCTCATTCATTTTTAGATGACATATAAATGTATATGATGAATCAAGTTTAATGTTCATAATAAATACCATTATACATCTAATCCAGCCTAATTGTTAATTTATAGACTACTGCCTCATATATTCACACATCTGATGAAATATACATAGCACATGTTGAAAGCTATCAAGGACACAATGAGAGACTGGTGCATCCATTTATTATTAGCACACTAGATTACTGGAATTCCTTCCTGTGTGGTTTTCCACAGGACATCCCATAAAGATTTATTGCAGAAACCAATCAAAAATGTGTCAAGCAAGACTAAAAACAGCCCCTTTGATTTTCGGGTACAAAGTACACAATGTTTTATGCTTTATAAGTTGAAATAGTGATTTTATTAAGTTTAATTTGCAAGTGACAGAAAAGTTTTTTTTTTTTTTTACAGTGTCTTTGATACAGCGTAATTATACATTTGTAAACTGAGTAATATTAATTAACTACATGTATTTACTCTACTGTTAGGGTTAGGATGATGGTGTGATTTAGGGTTAGCTGTATGTAATTATGCATAATTTATTGTTATTACTATTGTAAGTACATGTAGTATTACCACATTTAGGACCTCTTTAAGGTTTAAACAGCTGTTGTAAGCCTCTCAATAAAACAAAATTAAATACCTACAGACGAAAGCAACCACACACACAACTTGTCGCTGGCCATACTGGCTTTTTGAAATTTAGAAAGTGGGTCTCTAAAAATAGCCCTAGAATCTCTTTACTGAATAAATGTGGGAGAGCAGGCTGGCGTTGGAAGCTCTGTTGTTTGGGTGTAATCCGGTGATGGGAGAGGGGCCTGTCTTGCATGCCTTTGTCCGCTTCATCCTGTACATTCATTCCACCAATCATGTAAACAATGACTTATGCAAACTCTCATTTGTTTGACTGCCTATCAGAGGATGGATTACTTGACATGCATGAAGGGAGAGCTCGGATGGGATACCCAAAAGGGATAAAGCACGTAGCAACAGCAATAAATAGAAGCTCCTAAAGCACTTTACATGTGTCTGCATACTCAACAAAGACACGACAGTCAGCTCTAGAGACAACCTTCCATGTGTGTATTTATAACTAAAGATATCTTAAAACATATCGAATATTGAGGTCTGACTTTATTTTTGGTGTTTTGTATTAATTTTATTAATACTGTTGTGGAGATATGATGTGATGGGGATGGGAGAAGAGGGAGAACAGTATGGGAAAATGACACAAAAAAAATACAGCTAAACATTTTTTAACCATATTTTTGATGAAATCCGAGAGCTTTCTGACCCTGCATAGACAGCATCGGAACTACCACATTCAAGGCCCAGAAAGGTAGTAAGGACATCATTAAAATAGTACTTGTGGCTTCAGAGGTTCAACCGTAATTTTATGAAGCTACAAGAATACTTTTTGTGTGCAAAGAAAACAAAAAGAACAACTTTATTCAACAATTTCTTCTCTTCCGGTCAGTCACCACTACCCTTGATGAGAGTACCACAATGCATATATAATACAATAATACAATATGCTTTTAATGAAGCAACTCAATGTTCCTTCGTTACTAGTTCTAAAGTGATGTTTTCGAATTAGTAACGAATTAGAAGCTTGGGCTCAGCTATTAAACTGTCAACTTTAGATTTGAATCCGTGGTGGAGAGGAGGAGTTCTACACAAAATGGGGCTTTTAAAGACACTCAGTTGTTGTTTCTTATGTATTTACACACTTGTGCTGTCAAACTGTTGTAAAAACGCAATATCACACTCATATAGACCTGAGATATGGCTGTATATACTCGTGTGATATTGCTCATATCTATTGGATTCTTTTGGGGATTGTGTATATATAAAAATATAATACATCTGAAAGTGACGTTTTGTCTTATAATACACAAATATGTACTAATTATGAAAAAAAAATTACATACCATGTACTTCTCACACACACACACAAAAACAATTACTGCAATACAACGCACATATGCTCACCTGATCAACAAGCATTTTCTTCAGAGCTGCACCACCAGTACCACCAGTAACAAGTTTGTCCAGCACCTTGTACCATCCACCAACCACTGGACCCTTCAAAACACAGAAAACTTCACTAAACTCATCTCACGTATGTGTAGCATTTCAAACACTTCAGTAAACAATCATGAACACGAGCCCAGAATCTTGAGGCCGTGCCAGTGGTTTCATTTGTTCATGACAGGATTATGAAAACAGCGGGCTGTAATTAGCTCCAATTCCCTCTGAATTAATGAGCTTTCTTTTTGTTTCCCAGTGTGGTTTTAGTCTGGGCCTGATTAGCAAACTGATCAATAAATGTGTCAAACAGTGTCTCCCGCGGGTGTTCCATATTCTTCAGTAAATCTCTCTTTTAATGCAATTATAATTTGCGGTTTAGCAGCATCAATGTAAAATCACCCACCAATGGCAAATTATGCATATGGGCGTCTTTAATAAACAGCTGTGCGCTTCTTTGAGAAGACACTTGTCATTTTTCTATGTACAGTGAATATATAGCAGCTCTATATTGTCTTTCTGAATTCTTTCCTGTCCTATTAGCAAAACAAAGGATGCCATGACACATTAAATGATTAATACTGAGCTTCTGCTTAATTCGGTTGACTAGGCAATAAGAACTCAGTTTATAACCCTACACCGCCAACATAAAATAGGCACGTCAGAAATTAAACAATTTTATAGCTCAATAGACAGAAAATCTTTCAGGAGATGCAGGACAAATTTCACCTGAAGTTCTGACCTGTGGTTCAGTCTTTTTTTCTAACAGCAGTGAAACAGATTTTACAGCACTAATAATAACGACTAAGGTCTGATGTTGAACCGAGTGTGCTCAGGCTTGTAAAAGCTTTGAATCATACAGGCCATTTGCAGATTAGACCTCAAGTCATTTGTGTGTGTGAGGGAGGAAGGGAAGAGCAGGGTGCTCAATATATCAATCACTGTGTGCATGTCAATCACTGAAGTGAAGTGACATGTGGCCAAGTATGGTGACCCATACTCAGAATTAGTGCTCTGCATTTGTCCCATCCAAAGTGAACACACACACACCGTGAACACACACCCGGAGCCTTGGTGCCTTGCTCAAGGGCACCTCAGTCATGGTATTGAAGGTGGGAGAGCGCGCTGTACATTCACTCCCCCCACGTACAATCCCTGCCGGTACGAGACTCGAACCCGCGACTCTCTAACCATTAGGCCATGACTTCCCACTGTGCAACTTCATTACCTGTTCCAACAAATGACACCCTACACACATGATCTGTGATGGTCATAACACAACAGACCTTTAAACATTTGAATTCTCTGACATTTTGCAACATTTTTTTTTCAAATTTGCCTTTTTTAAGTTTTATTTTATTTATTTAGAAGTATTATTAGCCAATTTCCATTATCCAATTATCAAAAATATTAAAAACCTCAAACTTTTGAAAAATAGTGTATAACTGCGCCAGAGAGGCATGTAATCAGAATCAGAATCAGAATCAGAATGAGCTTTATTGCCAGGTATGTTTACACATACGAGGAATTTGTTTTTGTTACAGAAGCTTCCACAGTGTAACAGAATGTTTAAAAAAACATAAGCATCACAATTTTATAACAAATAAGGTGATTTTTGGTCTGTCAGAATATTTAAAAAATCTTAATTTTACTTTCAAAGAATGACACCCACGGAGACCTTCAGAGTTTTAACTCTCTTGGTCCTATATTTAAATTACATCAGTACTATGTAACAATGCTGGAGGATCTCAAGAGAAACTCATATGCAAATGGAACAGTATCACAGGAGACTTACGACAAAGAAGAAGCCAATGCTCATCATCTTGGCAGTGCGTCTCACACTGTGATTGGCCAGTCCACGGCACTCAATCAGCTGCTGGGAGATGACATCACCCACACCCACCAGAGAGCCTGGAAGAGAGGGAGTAAAAATGAGGGAGAGAAAGAGAGAGCGGGTGCCAGTCAGGCATCTGTTTGCCCCCACTGCCCAGCGTGAAGACCCACACACAGGTAACCACGCCAGGGGCAACTGACAGGAAACACTCACTCAGATTTTTGCCGCCCCATTCACTACCTACTTACTGAGAGATGAGATGTGCCATATGAGGTCTTGGGTTGATCGACTCTAAATTAGGATAACAAATCTTGACTTTGTGACCTTGACGCTATCGATCACACTACCTTTCCCAAACATTTTTTTTTTAATTAGTACTATTATTCAGCAAAAAATGCAAGTAAACAGAAATAACAGGAAAGACATTTATGACATTATAAAAGATTTCAAGTAAATGCTGTTCTGATTTTTCAAGGAATATCAAAAAATTATCAAAGAATGAAAAAAAATAAAAATAGCACAACTGTTTTTAACATAGATAACAATAAGAAATGTTTCTTGAGCACTAAATCAGCATAATAGAATGATTTCTGAAGGATCATGTGACACTGAAGAATTCAGCTTTACCTTTACAGCAATACATTTTGAAACATATTCAACAGTTATTTTAAATTGTAATAAAATGTCACAATATTACCTTGATGTACATAAGAAACTTGTGCTAATAGAAAACATAAAAAAATATCTTACAGACTCCAATTTTTGTATGGTGTTGTGTGTAATCTTTTTTTTTATTTTATTCTTTAATTGTATTTCTTCAATTCTTCTACAATGCTTCAAACACTTATTCATTACTAAATGTACAGAAACAACAGCAGAGGACTCAAAGACTTTAAGAAAGACTTTAAGAAATCCATCTAGTCACCCCACAATGACCTTTAAATGTCACATTGTAAATTTCACATTGCGTTGAGATCCCCTTATGAACACCACAGGGGGCGGTTTCCTAATAGCAGGGACAGATGTTATCCTGTAAAACACGATTAGTCAGACAAACCATGCAATACATTTCTGAGAACACTATGGAAACATTTTAAGGTAGAAAGTACAACCAAACTCTTATTCACTCATCAAAACCAGTTTCAAACGTTCCACGATGTGCCTTGACAGAGATGTAAGGTATATTTTAAAATAAAATTGCATCATATAAAGCACATTTGAAGCAAAAAATATATTTTATTGACCGGCAAAACAGCTTAATTGCTTTATTAACATTTTTCATAAGTTTCAACTCTATAAATTTTTTGACAGTCCAACCTTTAATTACATAATTAGACATTTATTTAACCCTCTGGTGCTCCTCATTTGGGAGTCACACTTGTGATCTTCACGGTCAAAAATGACAAGACACTTGAAATTGTACTTTTTTCGACCCAGTAAAATCAAAGTAATATATATATATATAGTTCAATCATATTTTTTTCTTTTTTTGTATTTTGAGATAATTTCATGGCACTAATTAATATTTATGCAATAATTATGATGAATTTCTGCCCATTGAAAATATTTTTTTAGACATAAATACTTTTTTTATTAAGTTGTGGGTTTGGATATATATTTAGACATTCTCAAAGACAACTTTTTGTAAAGGTTTAGATATATATATTTTTAATATTGATTTGAAGCGTCAGTTTTTGAATTATTACTACAGTCAAACCTGTGTAGAGAGAAAGCATTTTGTTACACAAAACATTAAAATTCTATAAAAAATATAACAAAAATGAACAGAAATGTTTTATAAGAGCTTATTCCATGGTCTGTCTGAAAACTCAATTCTGATTGGCTGGCAGGTATGCATTAAAACCGTTCAATGCACAGGTAGTTCCAAGTTAGTTTAACCACCATTCTATATTATTGTGCGCTGCTTTAATTGATGCACACACACACATCACTCATAAATACAGTGAGAGGGAGAGAGATCGGAGATCGCAGATTGCGCTGCACACACACAGAAACTTATTGTCGGTGCTGCCCCGCGACTTTTATTAATAAAATAGCATAGATACTAGATCACTACATTATCTTCCTCAGCAACGAGGTAAAATCAAAGTAACTAAACAGCTTCATTGTTTGTAGAGAGAGACACACAGACATATGTAACTCACACACACAACTGTCATCTCTCTCTCTCTATTGATAGATCGATCGATAACTAATTCAAATAAATGCTATAATTCATTCAAATAAATATGGTCTTACCGCACTATCTCTGTATCTGATTTGAAGTGGGCAGAATGCTAGAGCTAACGAGCCATAACTGACGAAAATAATCATAATTTTTACCCTTCCGGTTAAATATTGGAGACGGTCCTCACTGCAGAACACAAGATCCAGGGGGCGTGGTTGGATCCAGATCCAACTCCTCCCACCTTACATATACCTAAACCTACCCGTTTTCACCCCCTGATCCCTAAACCCACCCATCTCCACCCCTAAACCTACCAATCTCCACTCTCTCGTGGATCCAACCACGCCCCATGGATCTTGTGTTCTGCAGTTAGGGGCTACTGAAATACTGCGCTGCTAACATCATAAACAGCTTTAAGTTGTCAATGCTGGCAAATTAAATGACCATGGAAAAACGGCTAGCTGTTGATTATCCCTTACTTAATCCTTCTGGGTTTGATCTGATTTCAACCTCTTATTTCAGTTTTCTGACTCGTTTTGGCCATATGGTTATAGCCATACCAATTAATTTGAGTGTGTATAATTGTATATTGTATATGTTAAGAGTGTAACCCCTTCCTTGCTGTCCACTTTTTTACTGCATTGTAGTTGAATTATTGCTTTTATTTGACATATTTGCTGTTACAGTCACACCAGTTCATAGGTGTGTGTGTGTATAAGTGTGTGAGTGCACATGTGTGTGTGAGTGGATGTGTTGGTTTTGCACTCTTGATGTTTTAGAGTTTCACCCTGTCATTGTTGTGTACTTTTTTCTGCATTGTGTCAGATTTGTAGATTGTACAGTTTCATACCATTCCGATAAAGCTGTGATTTAAAAAAATTCAAAACAGACATTTTTTTTGGTCAAAAGTGACAGAAGAGCACCAGAGGATTAAAGTACCAGACTGTAGCAAAAGCGAAAAATAAAAGCATTCTGTAAAAAAAAAAAAAAAAAATGTACAAAAAATCTGTAAGCAATCCCCACGTGCAGTTTTGCCTCACTGACACCAAATAATTTCCCTCTTTACACACCAACTTGAAAAGCCTTCAGACTTTAGCACTGTACACTGGCACTATGAATAAATCCATGTATAAATTAATCTCAAAGTGTTTAAACAATTAAACCAAGAGAGACCTGTCAATACCCCATTCTGTAAAAAAAAAAAAAAAAATGTACAAAAAATCTGTAAGCAATCCCCACGTGCAGTTTTGCCTCACTGACACCAAATAATTTCCCTCTTTACACACCAACTTGAAAAGCCTTCAGACTTTAGCACTGTACAATGGCACTATGAATAAATCCATGTATAAATTAATCTCAAAGTGTTTAAACAATTAAACCAAGAGAGACCTGTCAATACCCTAGAGTTTGAAAGTGTGTGCGCAAGAATGTGCTTGTGTGTTCATCTATTCATCCTTGAGGAAACACTGAATGAACAGAAGCTGTTGAATATGAGTGATGGAAAGCTTTAGATAGACTGCAGCTCATCACTTGCGCGCGCACGCATGCACACACACAAACACACACACACACACACACACACACACACACACACACACACACACACACTGTGTGCCAATCACATTGACAGAGCTGTTTCCTCCCAACTGCTGGAAATGTCACAGGTCTCCTTTCTCTTCACACACATTTCGATCGTCTGCAGTCAAAGCCATAAGGGCAGCAAATAGAGCCATGCATTATGCATGTGTGCATAAACAGAGAGCTCACTGGATATTGACATGTATCGGAAACCCAAAATGAATACAAACTTCAATAAAAGAAACCAAAACCAATGGAACTCATCACAAAGGAGATTTCTTTCCTTTTTTTCTTTACTGTCCTGTGAGGACCCTTTTTACATTTGCTTTCATCTTGAGCCATGAAAAACAGGCATGTTAAAGTTATATTCGAGGTCTCTTGAGGTCTCTGGCCCAGACTGATTTCTCTGATCAAGAAAACAGCATTTCTTTTCAATCGTTTCAATCGGTCACTCTCGACGTCACGTCGGTGACCAACGAATTGGAATCTCACTTAGAGAGACCAATCCACTTGAAGTGTAAACTAAACGAGCCAATGCACATTGGCATGCGATGATTGCATCCAGTTGCCGCTGATCACAGCATGAACATAAAAAGGCAACCGGTGCAATGCATACCATCTTTTCGCTTCGGAGCCGAGCAATAACATCGTTCTACTCCTACCAATATCTTCGTTTGTGACGATGAGTTCAACGCGCTCTAGGGAGATTTCTGTCTTTCCTGTGTCGAGTGGGTTGCTCACTTCAGGCTGCAAGCGGCCATTTCTCCTGTGCGTCTCAGCACCTAAAAGAGCATTTCCCTGAAAGAGCCTATTTCTCTAAAAGAGCTTACACGGGTGCGTCTTTGTAAAGACGACGGATCGTCTTTTTAAAGATGCCATTTTACCTGTGCGTTTCTGTATGCGGTCGTTACCTGGCGCTGGGTGATGGTCACGATCGCCGCCTCGCGTGTCTGGGCATTAAAGGGTTAGTTCAACCATAAATGAAAATTAGCCCATGAAGTACTCACCCTCAAGGCATCCTAGGTTCTAAGCTGTTTAATGGCAGTCAGCGGGTGTTGCAGTGCATCAGTCCAAAAGAAGTGAAATAAAGCGCATTCATTCATAATAAAAAGTGTCTCACACGGCTCCAGGGCTGAACAAAGGCCTCCTGTAGCGAATCGATGCATTTTTGTAAGAAAAATATTCAAAACGTAATAATCACTTTAATCTAGCTTGCACCAACAGATATACAGTGGGTACGGAAAGTATTCAGACCCCCTTAAATTTTTCACTCTTTGTTATATTGCAGCCATTTGCTAAAATAATTTAAGTTATTTTTTTTTCCTCATTAATGTACACACAGCACCCCATATTGACAGAAAAACACAGAATTGTTGACATTTTTGCAGATATATTAAAAAAGAAAAACTGAAATATCACATGGTCCTAAGTATTCAGACCCTTTGCTCAGTATTTAGTAGAAGCACCCTTTTGATCTAATACAGCCATGAGTCTTTTTGGGAAAGATGCAACAAGTTTTTGCATCAGTCCAAAAGAAGTGAAATAAAGCGCATTCATTCATAATAAAAAGTGTCTCACACGGCTCCAGGGCTGAACAAAGGCCTCCTGTAGCGAATCGATGCATTTTTGTAAGAAAAATATTCAAAACGTAATAATCACTTTAATCTAGCTTGCACCAACAGATATACAGTGGGTACGGAAAGTATTCAGACCCCCTTAAATTTTTCACTCTTTGTTAGCAAGCAGCTCCGGGAGGATGACGTAAGATGTCGGCGTTGCGTCACATACACCTAGGATGCCTTGAGGGTGAGTAACTCATGGGCTAATTTTCATTTTTGGGTGAACTAACCTTTTAAACACGCTGAGGTGGCATTCGTGAATGAGTCATGTTTCCATTGCGGGAAGATGGCCATCTTGGAGCTGCGGGCTAGGCTCCGTTACCTCGAGGGGGCGGACCCAGAGAGAGAGGGAACTGCTCTTTGGGGGATGGTGAATGCACCTCTCCCTCCCCTGGAGGAGGGCCAGGTGGAGAATCTGGAAAATCCCCGAGACTGGTTTGCAGCGATCGACCTGAAGAATGCGTACTTTCATGTGTCAATCCGGTCGAACAGATAGCACGCCTCACAGAGGAATGTGCGCGGTCGGTGCTGAACTGCTTGAATTCATTCAAGGGCAGGACAGCGGTCCACTGTAACAATTTCAGAGGCTCCTGGGGCATAAGGAAGCTGCAGCGGCAGTTACACCGCTGAGGCTGCTTCATATGAGACCGCTTCAGCACTGGCTTCATGGCAGAGTCCCGAGGTTGGGCGTGGCAGCTCGGCACTCACCGGGTCCAAGTTACACCGGCCTGTCGCCAAACCTTCACCCTATGGTCAGACCTTGCATTTTTCCAGCCCCAAAACTTTGCCCCACTATTTTTTTATATTACTTTTCAATGAATGCAGTATTTCATGTTAAAATAGAGTCAATGCCTTTAAAAACCTAAAAACCCAT
>NW_015505500.1:1243872-1287263 GCF_001515645.1 Sinocyclocheilus grahami
AGTGGAGGACAGAGGAGTCTCTTAAAGAAGAAGTTACAGGTCTGTGAGGGCCAGAAATCTTGCTTGTTTGTAGGTGACCAAATACTTATTTTACCGAGGAATTTACCAATTAATTCTTTAAAAATCCTACAATGTGATTTTCTGGATTTTTTTTTCTCATTTTGTCTCTCTTAGTTGAGGTATACCTATGATGAAAATTACAGGCCTCTCTCATCTTTTTAAGTGGGAGAACTTGCACAATTGGTGGCTGACTAAATACTTTTTTGCCCCACTGTATATGTATTTTTTTATATTACTTTTCAATGAATGCAGTATTTCATGTTAAAATAGAGTCAATGCCTTTAAAAACCCATGTTTGAAGCCAGATCTTTTTGGTAAAATAAGAAAAAATTCCATGGTTTAGCCCATAGATTCTAAAAGGCCTATACATTTTCAAAAAAATTTCAAAAAAAGTTACACCGCTGAGGCTGCTTCATATGAGACCGCTTCAGCACTGGCTTCATGGCAGAGTCCCGAGGTTGGGCGTGGCAGCTCGGCACTCACCGGGTCCAAGTTACACCGGCCTGTCGCCAAACCTTCACCCTATGGTCAGACCTTGCATTTTTCCGGGCAGGAGTGCCCCTAGAACAGGTCTCCAGGCATGCTGCGGTTTACACGGATGCCTCCACCACCGGCTGGGGGGCCACGTACAACGGGCACGTAGTGTCGGGGGGTGGACAGGCCCCCAACTGCACTGGCATATCAATTGCCTAGAGTTGTTAGCGGTGCGCCTTGCCTTGAACTGTCTCAAAGGGCGCTTACAAGGCAAGCACGTGCTGGTCCGAACGGACAACACGGCGACCGTTGCGTACATCAACCGACAAGGTGGTCTGCGCTCCCGTCGCATGTCGCAACTTGCCTGCCACCTCCTCCTTTGGAGTCGAAAGGGTTCTGAGGTCACTTCGTGCCATTCACATTCCGGGTCTGCTCAACCATACAGCCGATGAGCTGTCACGAGCTACGCTCCCAGGAGAATGGAGACTCCATCCTCAGACGGTCCAGCTGATTTGGAGACATTTCGGAGCCGCTCAGGTAGACCTGTTGAAGTGGAACCTGTTCATCGAGGTGTTCTTCTCACCGAGAAGACCCCCAGAGATGCCCGATCAGGGTTGTGCTTGCCTTTTTGCAGCAAGGATTGGAGCGAAGGCTGTCTCCCTCCATCTTAAAGGAACACTCCTCTATTTTTGAAAATAAGCTCATTTTCCAACTCCCCTAGAGTTAAACAGTTGAGTTTTACCGTTTTCGAATCCATTCAGCCGATCTCCGGGTCTGGCGGTAGCACTTTTAGCTGTAGCTTAGCATAGATCATTGAATCTGATTAGACCGTTAGCATCTCGCTCAAAAATGACCAAAGAGTTTCGATATATTTCCTAAAAGAGCTTTATTAGCAGATCTGAGGGACTTAGGAGCAGAATTAAATGAGATAAGGTCAGAAATGTATGATGGGGCTTGTCCATTAAGTGCTTTAAAAACAATAAATAAAATTTTGAATTGAATTCTAAAGGAGACAGGAAGCCAGTGGAGCGATGCTAAAATTGGAGTGATATGATCACGTTTTTTTGCACCAGTTAACAATCTGGCTGCTGCATTCTGGACCATCTGCAAACAAGCCAGTGAAGATTGGGGAAGGCCTAGGTATAAGGAATTACAGTAGTCCAATCGTGATGTGATAAATGCATGAATAACTTTTTCCAAGTCTTGAAAGGAAAGTGTTGATTTAAGTCTAGAAACGATTCTCAATTGATAATAGCTGTTTTAAACAACTGAGCTAATTTGCTTTCAAGACAAACCTCAGAGTCAAAATAACACCTACATTTTTTGCATGTGACTTAATCAATTTGAACACAACTACAACACAAAATACATACCACTAGGTAATAGAGTTGTTTTAAAAGTTCAAACATTACTTAATCTCATTAGTAGAAATTACGGGCATGGTATATTTAATAATACTATAATTATATACTATTGGGATATTATAGTACTGAATTTTATAGCATTGAAATGGCATATTTTAGCAGCAAAATAAATATAGTAAAGTATATAAAAGTATATAAAATAAAAGAACAGGAAGACAAAAGACGGGAACAATGTAAAAACAATAAACAAAACTGCCCTAAACTAAAAACAAATATATTGGGCATCAACAGGCACTCCAAAAAATAAGGTCCAAAAAAAGCACACACTACAATAAGATATCTTCAACTATTCTGATGCAACAGAACCTCAGTCAGGTGAATCAACTTCTGATAAGTGAGCTCATTGTTCAAAACACATGGCGAGCTGGACAGAAGCCGCTATTGTACACAGCATGCCATAGCAGGAGGGCGGTGTGAGATGAAATGCCTCGGAGAGAAGGATGCTGGGAACTCTGGTCTCTCTCCAGCAGGTTGTTAACGGGCACAGCGGGGTGATCCACCAACAGAAAGACTGTGTCACGCTCTCACTCAACCCTACACAAACACAGCGGGTGAAGCCTTTTCTGATCTGTGAGAGAAACGTGTTGGAGGACTCTCCGATCGAATTTTACAAACTACAACGACTTCTGAGCATCGTCCTTGTGCTTCACCACAAACACTGACACAGTGACTCAGTGCTATGACATGACTAAGTGTACACAGGCACTGGACTGATGGTACCAGCAGTGGGTTTGTGAGACTAACACTGCTTCGAGATTATCTGTTTCTTCAGAAATAACATTGAGTTCACAGAAAGCCCTGAGTAAGCCACAAGTTGGCAAACCTTTGAAGTTAAGATGGGATAAATATTTTCAGCATTTCACAGAGGTACAATAGAATGAAAATAACGGATGAACACATTGGAATCAGCCAATACTTATAAGATTTTAAATGAGCTATTGGAGGCCTCTGTAATCTGATCATATTTTCTCATAATTTCCCCCAATTTAAACAGCATTTTCTTAAAAAAAGAAATTAATATTGACAAATATTATAGATCTATCTATCCATCCATCCATCTATCTATCTATTAAATGAACCATCATATCAATTATCAGCTGTATCATAAATATTGTTATTTTCAGAATTTCCATATTGGTGCGTGTCTAACTATACACTATAAAATTAATGACAACTATATAAAGTAAAGCTTTTTACGCTGACAACAGTGTTTCTACATCATCACCCCAGATTTCTAAACACAGGCAGTGTCTGTTACTCATTATGCTTCACCTTGACTGGCTAAATTGCAGGATCCTTAAAATAATTCTTCTGCAGCCAAATACAGAACTGCCAGGGAGCGAGCCACACATAAAAAAACCTGCAACTGCCTTTAAATTTAGAGGACAGCTGCTTCCTCACACTTGCCCAAATATCATGGTTTACAAAGGACATTCTTCCTTAACGACAGAGCCCAGCAAAGCAACGTAGCCCCTTTTAAGTGACCTAACCTTTTCATAAAATGTCAAGGAAAGACTAATAATCCAGTAAAGCAGACTGAAAAAAGCCAGGAACCTTTGCCATGCTTTTACTGGGTCATCTTATCAAAACAGCACCAGCTTATTGATCATGGTAGACAGAACTAGGCAGACAGGAGGGCAAAGGCTGAGTGAGAGCTAACAGCATGTTGTGAGGTGATAATAAACACTTATGTTTTCCACTTCTTGGTTCAACTTGACATTAACAGGTTGATAAGCACCGAAGAGTAAACTCTTAAAACATCTGTTAAGAACAGACTGTCCTATGAAGACCCTTTTACATTTGCTTTTATCTTTGGACTCTGAAAACAGGTGGTTAAAAGTTATATTCTATGTCTCTGATTACAATGACAATTACAATTTATTCCTGTGATGGCAATGTTGAGTTTCCAACAGTCAATACTGCTATTATCAATGTCAAATTAACAAAACTTATTTGAAATATTATTTTTTTTAAATATCATGTTTGGACCCAAAACCATGGAAAAAAAGGTGCTTAAAAGTTATATTCTATGTCTCTGATTACAATGACGATTACAATTTATTCCTGTGATGGCAATGTTGAGTTTCCAACAGTCAATACTGCTATTATCAATGTCAAATTAACAAAACTTATTTGAAATATTATTTTTTTTAAATATCATGTTTGGACCCAAAACCATGAAAAAAAGGTGCTTAAAAGTTATATTCCAGGTCTCTGATTACAATGGGGGAAAAACAGCAGTTTCAGAGGAAAAAAACATTTATCCATTTATCTATATTAGCAACGACGACAACCCCATCCAACCATAAACATGGTTGTTTGTCATTATGCTGTGCCAAATAAAATGCAATTTACCACACACTCAAGTGCAATCTGCCCCGTACCTCGTGCCAACTAGAGTATGGCACTCATCTATGCTAAATGCATCTTGAAATATGCTGATGTCAGCACAATACTTCCCACCGTCTGTCCTTGAGTGATTGACGCATCTTGCGCTTAGTGAAATTATCTGTGATCAATTTGGCAGGAATCTATCTGCAGCCAGCACGTTCTCCACAGGGACCAGCGGGCAGGCTCTGGCAACCCAACCCATTTAGCTGATGAGACTGGTGTGACATGGCTTACCTGCGTTACAGTAAACACAATCAAGCCTCATTCATTCAGGTTTGCCCTTTTTGGATGACATTGATTTTTTCGGTTCTACATTTAGCTCAGATTATGGGGTTAATGCATCGTTAATGACTTGAAAACGGAAATGTAGCGCCTTCATCCCCTCCATCCATTCATTTATTCATTCGCTCATTAATCCCTTCCTCTTCACATCTCTATATGTTATAAATAAATCCATTTATCACTTCAACCAAATGCATCAGTTAAAGCTGAAGGATGTAATTTTTGCACCACTAGTGGCAAAAAACAGAATTGCAGAAATAATGGATACATTCTTATCACCCTGTATTGTGCTGCAAAGTGGATTTCACAGACAATTCATCCATTTTAGTGAGATTACAAATCTTAATGTACTTAATGTAAGTTCCGTCCAAGTGAATATCAACACATCACTTCACAGGAAGTGGTGAGTTTGACTAAAATAAACACGGTTAAAAGCTTTTGATTACAATAATTAATCACAGTTTGCATGCAGTTGTTAGTGGGTATAACGAAAGAAATAAAGAAATAAAATCAGCAAGAAATATTTTTACATAAATGCTGCTCTTTTTAACTTCCACGCTTACCATAAAAAAAACACAAGCAGCAAAACGGTTTTCAACATTAATTAGAATAGACATATGTATTGAGCACCAAAACAGCATATTAAAATGATTTCTGAAGGATCATGTGACACTGAAGACTAGAGTAATGATGCTGAAAATTCAGCTTTGCCATCACAGGAATAAATTACATTGGAAATTAATTAAAGCAATATTATTCACAATATTACTGTTATCATTTTTTGATGAAATAAATGCAGCCTTTGAGTGAGCATAGGAGATTATTTCCAAAGCATTAAAAAACACCAAACTTTTGAATGGTAGTTTATATCTAATATAACTAAAGATTTATTTTCAACTTAAACACAACAGATGTTTAGCACTCAATTTAGGCCTTTCAAATATGACAGATTATATTAATTAAATGTTTCATATTAATTAAATGTACAATAATAAATTACTTTTCTTTTCAAATAGTTTTCAAACAGACAACTCCCCTGTCTGCCATTGGTTGGACAAATAGATAGCCCCGCCCTAAACTCACTCCATTGGTTGGGATGGTCAGGATGGTCAAACGACCTACAAATAGTGGCCTCTTTATATTAAACTGGCATATGAAAAAGTAGACCCAGATTAACCTTGGGGGAAAAAACAGTTAAAGGGATAGTTCACCCAAAAAATGAAAAATGTGTTCAACATAAGAAAGCAACTCATACAGGTTTGGAACGACATGGGGGTGAGTAAATGATGACAGAATTTTCATTTTTGGGTGAACTATCCCTTTAACCTTGAACTTCCCATTCACTGATGTTTTTCACCTTGCCCAGAATGCCAAGTTTTATTGCATTCAATTTATTTGAAGGTAAGATCACGTCCCTCGCTCTACGAATAAGCACTGGTTCACATCACTGAGAAAACATCCAGTTATTATTTAATTTTGAAATAACCCGCTTCCCTCTCGCTTAAAGCATCTTGCTGTCTAATATTAAACCTATACCCATAGGGCTAAAGTTTCTATAAATATTCAAGTCCTCTTCTTCATGTGGAAAACAAAGGCGATGAATCATAGCTCATGTCTGTAATCTTGATTACATAAACTTGCATCCTCAACCGCTCAGCGACATGAGGCCACTGGTGATTTTAAGCATTTCGGCCAAGTTGTCAGTGCCAGTCTAGCCAAGTACTAATTAATCCTAATGCTACAGTTTGCATGACACACAATACACCCAACAGCTTGTTTAAGCAGGCTCATTGATTAACAATAAAGTACACTCTCATTCACTCATTTTGTTAAACAAACTGAAAAGATTCCCATCAAATGGGTCTAAATAGTTAATGCACAGTAACCACACATGAAATTAAAGCTAAAGTGTGTATTTTCAGCCCCACTGGCGTCACCAAACGGAACTGCGAAATTAGTGATTGTTTTCAAATAGACTTCACACTCCCTGTGCCTGCTGTTACTTAGAAAAAAACAACAACAAAAAGATTTAGTATGTTTCCATTGTACATTGAACTCTGACCTCCAAAGATAAATGATTCCTCATGATATGAACCAGACATCATCATCTATGTTCGAACAAAAGAAAGTTTTCAGCAGAACAACTTGCGACTTTCATTAATATGTTGTTTTGTGCTTCCATCTTCTGGTAGAATGGTGTAATTGCAGCAAAAAAAAACATTTTATTTTGCAAATAAAAACCAAATGTCTTGAGGTGATACATAATGTGAGCATTCCTGGTTCACAAGGAGTTAAAATGTACATTTAATAACATTTCAATTCAAAGCAACATTTAAAATAACCAAAAGAACATTCTGAAATAGACTTCCCCCTTTAATCTATACTCCCACCCTGTAAAACCCACAGTGACAAAGTTCAAGTAAACAGCTAAGCAGATTGTTGCTGAGAAGGGCTTTCCATTGTTTATATGGCTGATCTATTATTCACGCTCAAAAACAATCTTGCTGTTTAGAAGTGATTGTGCTAACAGGAAAGATAAATATTTAATCAATAGCATCTGAGATTGAGTTGACCTAAAGGGAATTGGGAACATCAACTACAGGACTGAAAAGGAAAAGAAAAAGAAAAAGTGGTGGAGGACTTCGAGAGAAGGGTGGAGAGTTTGTAGCTCTTACCAGCAGTTATAATCTGCACTGTCCATGGATGTTTGGCCACCAGCGCCTGATAAGACCTCCAAAGGCCCGCCATGTGACAAAGTCTAAAAAAAACACAGGACTATTGAAATTACATGCACTTAAGTATTGACAGATAAATGGTCAAACTTTTTTTTTTTTAATTTATGCAACATTTTATCAACAAATGCTTACCAATATTTGATCTCAAACTAGTTACTGACTAGTTATTAACCAAGATTTGCTTATAAATAAATAAAATGTGAAAGGGAAATATTCTCAGATTTTCTGAAAAACAGCCAGTTTTAATGGAAAGAAAATCAGAAAGAGCTTTAAATGCCATGTATGTTTACACTCACAAGCAATTTGCCTTAGAGACAGGGATTTCCAGTGAATTGCATTAAAGAAAATAAAAAGTAAAATATATATATATAAAATAAAATATTTAAGGGAAATATTCTCTGATTTCTGAAAAACAGCCCGTTTTAATGGGAGGTAGCAAAATCTGACAGGGTAGCACCTGTTTTTATACAGTCTATGGGTAGCACAATCGACAGAACACCGGCTCATAAGAGTCATTCATTCGTAACCCGCGTTGTACATTTTTGATTCATTAGAAGAATCGGTTCATAAGAGTCATTTAGCGTTGTACTGCATATTTTGCGCTGTCGATGTGGTGATTAGTAGAATCTCTGTCAAATTTTAATAGGTTAAAGGGATAGTTCGCCTTCAGTTACTGGTCCCCATCGACTTCCATAGTATGGAAAAAAGAAAGAAAGAAAAAAACACTATGCAAGTCAATGGGGACCAGAAGGTGAACTATCCTGATTTTATAAGGTTCAGTTGCACTCGTCGTGATTTGAGTCTCGCGCTTTGGCTCAAAGCCGCGTGCCGTGCGCGTGCCACAAATCATGATGAATTTCCAATTCCAATAAAACGTTTTTATGTTTTACAAAACCGGATAAGGACAATTCTGTTTCTCACAACGCAGACATACAAGAATGTGTCATCCACTATACATATTTATTTTCCTTTAATTAATCCAATTTGTCTCGTTGACTTCTCTCAAGTGCCTATAACAAGCTTACGGGACTAAAACTACTTTATTTTATAACTCTCGCACAGTCAGTTTTAACCAGTATGGAGACTAAAGTTAGAAGTTTAGTCCTACCTTGTCACGCAAAGAGAAGCGATACAGTGCGTGTTAAAAAGATGTTGGCGTTGCTGAAATTAAAGCGGTATGACTGCTGCTTTCAAAAAGTCAAAAGAGGAAGGGAAGTGACTCTGAAGATGTGACTGAAGTTTAAACTCGTTCAGTCTTGTTTGTACTTGTATCAGGACAACTTGAGAGATGTTCGATATAATTAATTTTACCCCAAAGTCAACGATACAACATGATGCTTGAGGTGGTATGAAGCAGCAAGCAAACGCTTCAAAAACCCCACAGAATATTTCAAAATAAAAGTCCCACTCGAGAATTTATTTAACTATTGGAAAAAGTTTTTGGTGTTGATTTGAAAGTTTAAAACCCTCTTAAATGAAAATAATAATTTGAATTATTATAATTACCCCTATAAATAATTATGTGTACCTGGAATTGATTTTGAAAAAAGAAGGAAGAACTCTTTGGCTAGACTAATAAAATTGAGTGGACATACACTTGTTACACTTACATGTTTGCAATGTTCACAGGGAGAAAAAAAGAATTAAGACAGACTTAGGCACAACATATTTTATTGCGCTATTTATACATACAGAAAAAAACTGAAGTGGAATGGCTTACAACACTGGAGGTCAGTTGAAGCTTGTAAACAGATAACCAAGGCAAATCATACATATACAACAAAATAATTACAGTACACATCTCTGGAGAGAGAGCGAACTTAAATAAGAAAGAGAAATATTTTTTCCCTTATAATAATGCATATCGCTGCCAATATAGTGAAGTCTGAAGTCCATTACTGAGATTTGATTCAGAATAACATAACCAGACCATAAAATCACTGTACAAAAAAAACAAAAACAAATGTCAGTTCCAATTACAAAATATGCAAAGAAAAATAAGACATAAATGTGTCAATTTCATTATTTTATTTTGTCAAGTGGGACCAAATAGACAAAGTAATTTTTTAATAAATGCCATTGAAATAATGTGCAACTCTCCCCTTTAGGTGAGAATGTGATCAAATTGTTTGTTTACATAAATGTAAGTGCATCGCAGGTTGCTGTATGTGCATTTTGGCACTATTACTTTGATCAGGTTTAATAAAAAAATGCATTAGATGACACGTAACAGTGGAAGTTCAGGAGAATCGCATGTTTTGCTCTCTCTTTTGGTTTAATTTCTGCTAAAAGACCTCCAAAATGTTCTTCAATTAATTGTTTCTAAACTATTGTCAATTCAAATCAATCTGTCGTTGCCTCTCCTCAATCAGGCATGGCAAATAAACCAATGAAGAATAAATATACCTTATCTACAATTTAAAATTCAAGTATATAACAGAAAACTATAAACCTGATTTTGTTCCCCTCAGTGGCACTGTAGTGCTAAATACTAAAACCAATGATGAGGAAAATTATTCATTTGGACTTAAAACCGAATTTTCTATCAGCAAGTCCCTTTTCAATATTTCATGAATTCCCCACATTTTTACACACACACACACACACACACGAAGTAGACTGATATATTGATTGGCACTTCACATCTGTATCACCACCAAGACACCAATCAATTTGGAAAAAAGGCAAAACAACAAAGTAAATGTAGACTAAACAACAGATGTATTGTTTATGAGCAGAATTGCAGCATTGCATTAAACAATGTTGTTTGACCCAAATCCTATTTTGTGCTTGGACTACTATTAAAGGTAGTAACATTTATGCACAGCTGCTTTTAGCAAGGCTGCAATATTAAAAGCAGGTTAAATTGAAGCAGGCGTATGGAAATGTTTCTTTCACTTAGTATAAGATGTCAATTTGGTCAAGCACCTCAAATTCACATGTATGCCATATATGCGATACAAAGCAAATTAAGTCAAGACAACATGAAAACAGCTAACAAACATTGAGTATGTGCTGTATTTGAAATCTATTATATATACTGTGTTTTACACAGTATAAACTGTATACTCATACTACTGAAAAACAGTACAAGGTGGTTTGGTAGTATGCCATTGTAAACACACCCTTGAAGAATCTGTGGTATGTCCTTATTATTCCACTCTTATTAGTTCAAGTATTAATGAAAAATTCTCAAATTGTGATGGTCATGTGGGCATTTTAAGGAAAGCTAATGAACAGTAATCTCCAATGTTTGACTGTGGTATGTCCTTATTATTCCACTCTTATTAGTTCAAGTATTAATGAAAAATTCTCAAATTGTGATGTCATGTGGGCATTTTAAGGAAAGCTAATGAACAGTAATCTCCAATGTTTGGGGGTCTGTTGATGCTTTGACCTGTATTGAGCATGGGCTCATTTGTAGCATGTAGTATTGCAAGCATTGACAGCAAGAGGTGGCTAAGGCTTATGCTTATATAGGGCAGGGCAATGG
The DNA here is from genome assembly GCF_001515645.1 of Sinocyclocheilus grahami. Lineage (NCBI taxonomy): Eukaryota > Metazoa > Chordata > Actinopteri > Cypriniformes > Cyprinidae > Sinocyclocheilus > Sinocyclocheilus grahami. The sequence continues at coordinate 1,254,732 of NW_015505500.1, forward strand.
GTCCACAATCATATGAGATTAAGTGCTTAAACGTTCCCTTCTCCAATACATGCAGATATAGTTGCTCACATAGGTCTTGATGAAATTCAGTAGTCCATCCCCTCATCACTTTCATACCAGTCTGAAGGAGCATCAGTCCCAAAGTAACGATCCCCAAAATTACCTGCAAAACAATTGCAATTACGATATATTTGGGGGACCCATTTTTTCTATATTTTTGTTAAATGGAACAATTCACCCAAACATGAAAATTTGCTGAAACTCACACTCGGGCCATCCAAGACACAGATGAGAAATTTAGCATTACATCACTTGCTGACAAATGGATGTTCTACAGTGAATGGGTGCCGTCAGAATAGGGCTGCACGATAAATTGCATGCGATATTTAACCAGCATCTTGTCAGTAAAGCCAGTTCTGTAATCAGCGGTAAATCTCCATCACGTGCGGGCTTTCACATGAAGCAGCATTTACTACACAGAGTCGTTGTTCACCGACAAGCTGCACAAAACATGCACAAAATATGATCGTGGTTTTGCGCATCTTGTCAGTGAACAACGGCTCTGTGTAGTTAATGCTGCTCCATGTGAAAGCCCGCAGGTAATGGGAGATTTACTGCTGATTAAAGAACCGGCTTTACTGACAAGATGCATGTTAAATATCGCATGCGATTTATCGTGCAGCCCTACGTCAGAATTAGAGTTAAAAAAATGAAAAAAATATATATCACAATACACAAGTAATCCACATGGATCCAGTTCATCAATTTGAACTGCTTTGGGCAAAAATACAAGTCCTCTATTCTGCTTTCTCATCTCTGAATCAAACTACCAACACCAAAAACAGTCCAAAACAGTTTGAAATATGTCGGTGGATAATGGATATGGATGTGAGAGGACAACAGGGGATGGACTTTTTCGGAGATCATTTGTAAGTTATTGTGATATTTTTATTAGCTGTTTGGCTTTCTGAAGGCATCCATTCACTGCAGAGAATTCACTGATGAGCAAATGATGTAACGCTAAATTTTTCCAAATCGGTTCTGATAAAGAAACAAATTCATCTACAGGTGCATCTCAATAAATTAGAATGTCGTGGAAAAGTTCATTTATTTCAGTAATTCAACTCAAATTGTGAAACTCGTGTATTAAATAAATTCAATGCACACAGACTGAAGTAGTTTAAGTCTTTGGTTCTTTTAATTGTGATGATTTTGGCTCACATTTAACAAAAACCCACCAATTCACTATCTCAACAAATTAGAATATGGTGACATGCCAATCAGCTAATCAACTCAAAACACATGCAAAGGTTTCCTGAGCCTTCATAATGGTCTCTCAGTTTGGTTCGCTAGGCTACACAATCATAGGGAAGACTGCTGATCTGACAGTTGTCCAGAAGACGATCACTGACACCCTTCACAAGGAGGGTAACCCACAAACATTCATTGCCAAAGAAGCTGGCTATTCACAGAGTGCTGTATCCAAGCATGTTAACAAAGTTGAGTGGAAGGAAAAAGTGTGAAAAAAAAAGATGCACAACCAACCGAGAGAACCACAGCCTTACAAGGATTGTCAAGCACAATCGATTCAAGAATTTGAGTGAACGTCACAAGGAATGAGATGGTCTGATGTTAAGGGAATTAAAATTTTTGTGTGAACTCTTCCTTTAATTAAACTGCTCTTACCAATCCCTGGAATGATGTGAAACTCATCGTTGACCTTCTTGTCCACGGCAGTAGTGATGATGCGCACATTGGGAAAGGCGTAAGCCACTGAGTGAACACCCGTCTCCGCCATGAGCAGAGAGAGCAGGAAGATCTTATCCTCCTGGACATCATGATCCTGGAACAGACGAGTTCGTGAATCACCCCGATTTAAACCTTACTGAGCACTAACTAATGTAGATATCAAGGGTTGGAAAACCACTGTACAAAAATAAACAGAATAAATGGATAAATAAATAAAATAATAAAATATAAAGTATATAACCAAGTTAGAATGGTGTATGTAATGCAATGAAACATTTTTGGAATAAATGAATAATTTGGTATGTAATGTAATATAATATAGAGAGTTTAAATTTAATAAACACCAGGAGGAACCATAAAGTGCAACATATCTATATATTTCCAAGTAGCCATGTTAACAGATAGAAGTACTGAACCACGTCCAGACAGACACCCATATCCTATGTGAACTCTGCTTCCAAAAAGGGAGCAATTTGGTTAGGATTGTTTGTTTTCATGCAAAAGAGGTCAAAGATCATGTAGAAACTTGATTGTGTTGGGTGTTTCTTGAAACAGACCAGACCTAACAAGACCAGATCTGGTCTAGGGTTTACATCTCCTATCACTCACATTACAGATTCAGCAACGTGAGATGTTGACATTTAGTTTACACATCTTAAAAGGATCCAAAATCTACTCCACAATGGCCAGGAAGTATACAAATATATGTGCACAATTGAGAAATTTACTTCAAATGAAATAAATAGGACCTGTCTGCTGAGGTGACTTACAAGCAAGACTCTGACAGCCATGAGAGCTGCCGCTCCTGTAGACACAGTGCTGTCCATCAGGATAACGTAGTCCTCACTGATGTCCTTGGGCAAACGAAGGTAATGGAGCTGAGGAGGAAATTAGACCATAATAATACAAATTTATAGACTAAACAATGATTTATGTGACATTACTGTGCAGAAAACACTAAACTTCTCAAGCAGAAACAGACATAAACAACCTTAAATTAAATAAGGACATCTAAGGAACTATCTATCTATATATATATATATATATATATATATATATATATATATATATATATATATATATATATATATATATATATATATATATATATATATATATATATATATATATATATATATTTATTTATTAGGGCTGCACGATAAATCGCATGCGATATTTAATGCGCATCTTGTCAGTAAAGCCAGTTCTGTAATCAGCGGTAAATCTCCAAAACGTGCGTGCTTTCACATGAAGCAGCATTTACTACACAGAGCCGTTGTTCACTGACAAGCTGCGCAAAACATGATCGTGGTTTTGCGCAGCTTGTTTTGTACGGTGTAATGGATTATAAGAGAACTAACAAACTGGTAAGGTTTTAAAACATTTTCGTCTTAATTCTTTTATTGCCTTAATTATTTTTGTGGTGAAATGTTGTGTAATAAGTGGTTTGACGGCACCGTTTCCCTTAAATGTCCGTCTAGTTTGAATTAGCCGCTTGCTCGCAACTGCTGTCTTCATGGAAGCTTTGCGTTCAAATATTTCAACTCAAATCAATATTTCACGTCTAATTTACTTATGTGGCAAGTAGCCGTGTAATAAGCGGGATAAATGCTTCGCGTCGGGGTCCTGATCACCCTGTTGCGGTTTATTCTGAGATAACAACCGGCTGGATGTACATTATACCTTACATATATATGTGACCCTGGACCACAAAACCAGTCATAAGGGTCAATTTTTCAAAATTGAGATTTATATATCATCTGGAAGCTGAATAAATAAGCTTTCCATTGATGTATGGTTTGTTAGGATAGGACGATATTTGGCTGAGATACAACTATTTGAAAATCTGGAATCTGAGGGTGCAAAAAAATCTAAATATTGAGAAATTTGCCTTTAAAGTTGTTCAAATTAAGTTCTTAGCAATGCATATTACTAATCAAAATTTAAGTTTTAATATATTTACAGTAGGAAATTTACAAAATATCTTCATGGAACATGATCTTTACTTAACATCCTAATGATTTTTGGCATAAAAGAAAAATCTATAATTTTGACCCATACAATGTAATTTTGGCTATTGCTACAAATATATCCCAGCGACTTAAGACTGCTTTTGTGGTCCAGGGCCACATATATAGAGAGAGAACCACCATTTCACTGAAATGGACAGTCTGAACTAATTTCTGTAAATTAATAAAACTTGTGTCATTTTATATCGCCAGTGAATCGGTACAAAATATCAGAAATATTTATTTTAACACCAAGCCATAAACCATGTTATTTTTTGCTGAAAAAAAAACTAAAAAAAACTATAAGCATTCTATTAAAAATGACCAAAAACTAAAGCAAAAACGTAATATTAATAAAAACTAATCAATGATAAACAATGAAATTGCAAAAACTTTAAACTGAAAATATAAAACTAAAAGCCAATTTAAAATTCTGAATAAATTCTATAATAGTACATACCGCTGAACATACAGCTAGAGGGAGCTGTTCGCAATACTCTTACAAAAAAATACCTGCAAACTGACATCCATCAGCACAGAGCTGTTGAGTTTATCATGTACATCATGACACATGTTATGACAGTCTGAACTAATTTCTGTAAATTAATCAAACTTGTGTCATTTTATATCGCCAGTGAATCGGTACAAAATATCAGAAATATTTATTTTAACACCAAGCCATAAACCATGTTATTTTTTGCTGGAAAAAAAACAAAAAAAAACTATAAGCATTCTATTAAAAATGACCAAAAACTAAAGCAAAAACGTAATATTAATAAAAACTAATCAATGATAAACAATGAAATTGCAAAAACTTTAAACTGAAAATATAAAACTAAAAGCCAATTTAAAATTCTGAATAAATTCTATAATAGTACATACCGCTGAACATACAGCTAGAGGGAGCTGTTCGCAATACTCTTACAAAAAAATACCTGCAAACTGACATCCATCAGCACAGAGCTGTTGAGTTTATCATGTACATCATGACACATGTTATATGTCAGCTGAGAAGAGGCATAGATATCAAATCTGGCAAAGCACAGCGGTGAAACAGACCGTGACCTGACTAGTAGGCAACGAGTAAATCATACGTGCCGTCTCACCAAGGCTGCGAACACAAGGACACATGACAACACAGACAACTTTTGGATCAGGGCTTGTTTATAGATGTGTCTGTCAGTTGGATGGGTGAAGATGTGATACCTCAGGCTCTCCTGTGTCATGATTAGTCTGAATGAGGATCTTTCCGAGCCGAATGTCCTTACAAACAGCCATCAAGGCCTGTTCCATGGTCTCTCCTGCCCGTAGAATGGACACACCAGTAATCTATCAAACGAACAAACAAGAGGCCTAAAGTCCTGCCATACAGATAATAGTGATACCTATGGAAATGTGTTTCTACCATGGAATAAAAAAAATTTCACAATATAGACTTTTTTCCCCTCACAATTTTGAGTTCATATCTCACTATTCAAACTTTTTTCCTCAGAAAAAGGGGAGAAAAACTCAAAATTGTGATATGTTACCTTTCTTGTGGCAGAAAGAAAAAAATCAGAACTTCCAATAAACAAACCCTTTTCCCACTCAGCCTCTTCCCTTCATATACAGTTTCTTGAGGAGTTTCAACAGACACCGGCTAAAAAGAGAAGACCAAATAAGAATCAGTGATCGATTTTTTTTTACTAAAATTATATAAAACAAGTGCTATAACCTAGAATGAAGACTTGCTTCACTTCACACCATAAAAACTGAATTTGTCCATGGGGGCGCTGCCTGACACTCATATGCATCACTGTATTATGACCAATACCCAGAGCTCGTAACATCAAGTTTAAAAAATCGTAGTTGGTCATTAATGGCGGTCCACTCACCTTCAGCGGCAGAAAGGACAGGGCGTGCTCTATGAGAAGCCTCATTAATCTCTTTGAATAGAAAATAAATTCATCTCGACTGGTTTCTTTATTCCTGAGGGCACAGGGGACACAGTCAATAATACACAACGGAGATGATGTGTGTTTTGGAAGAGTGTATGATACGGTGTACAGAAAGCACTGTTCTGAGCGTTTAGATAAAGTGACAAAACAATCCTTATTTTAATTACCTTTATTTATTTGTGACACATAGTACACCTACACTGGAGTAACCCAAGGTGTATATCTAAAGGGTACAGGTATTATGATTCTTGAGTTTGAACCTAAACTTGATATCCAGACCAATGTTAATGTTCTATAACAGAAATTACAGCAATGTTGGTTGGTTTATAAAATGGAATTATATATTTTTTTTATCTGAGCTGCAAGCTAGCAGTTTGCTAACGTGCTGATATGACAGTGAAATTATGCCAATTCGTCTTTCTATTATGTTGTCTGTTAGGTCCATATCAAACATGCAGGACTAGTACAGTATAATTTACAACACATGATTCTCATAAGCAAGTTCTTTTAATGAACCACTCAAAAAGATTCATAAAAATATTGAATCCATCAGATGGATCCTTAACTGAATGAACTGAATCTGCCAGAGTGGTTACTGAATCAACATCCGACACACTTACTGAGCTGCAAATTCTTACTTTTAGTAAAATGTTCAATACGAATTAAATGCGTGTTTTGTAATGCGTATCATTTGTGAATAGATATACACATCTACAGATATACAAACATCTTTTTTTCTTCATAATAAATTATATTCAATTATATTTTAATATAAAAAGCATTAAACCATAAATTGAATCTTTAAAAATGTAAATGTGTTAAATGTAGAAAAAATTAAATAAGTAAATGCACTACCAAGTTTCAGGTCAGTTCTTAAGGTTTTAAAAGTCACCAAGCCTGCATTTATTTGATCAAAAATATAATAAAAACTGTAATATTGTGAAATATTATTATAAATTAAAATTGTTTTCTACTTTAAAATTTAATTTATGCCCTTGCTGGTGTAACATTGCTGAGTTGAGTTGAACGTTAAAACGGTTATGATGATGCAGTTTTTCAGAATTCTTTGATGAACAGAAAGTATAAAAAATAGCATTTGTTTAAAGAACTTTACTTTCATTTTTGATCAATTAAATGCATCATTGCTGAATAAAAGTATTAAATACTTCTGAACGGTAGAGGAAATAAATCAGTAAAATTTTACAGTAAAAAAAAAAACAATAGTGTGTGCGGTACTTAAGTATTCATAACAATAGCCATTACTCCAGTCATCAGTGTCAAATTATCCTTCAGAAATTATTGTAATATGCTGACATTCCTTATCATTATCAAAGTTGAAAACAGCTGCTTAATATTTTCTTTTGATCAGTTTAATGTGTCCTTGCTGAATTAAATTGTTTTCTTTACACGACAGTGCTTGTTTAGATTTTTTTCTTTGAACATTAGTGTAAATAAATCAATAAAATATTACAATAAAAACACCAATAGTGTGTGTGTAAATTACTTAAGTATTCATAACAGCAGCGAGGTCATACCTGATAATAGTGTGCATTCCTCGGACCTGTGGGGTGCTCTCCATGACACTCAGGGTCTTGGGTAAAGGTTGACCCTGATGGGCAGATGCCAGTGCTGATCTATACAGCACACGGATATGAAATGTAAACATTCCACAAGTTGCACACAAGCAAACAAAACCAAACTTTTTGTTAATGGAAAAGACAAATATAACAATATTTGACTTTTTCCCAGTGCGAATATGGTTTGAAGAGCTGATGTGAGTTTGAAGTGTTATGGTAGCAGGTCAAGGTAGAGTCAAGGCCCATTCACTTCAAGTCAGGATTTCCATTATGAATACATTTTAAAATAAAACTATTGCATAATTTACACAAATGAACCACTTTCACCCCAAAAACAAACCTCCCTGACCAATAAGATATTGACTTGGGTTATGTGTTGACAACCTGTTAATATCATAGGTTTTTACATACAAGTGTGTGCATCATTAGCGTGAACTATCAGACTTGGTGTGAACAGGCCTTTAAATTAGTAGACAGAAGTGAGGGTTTTGCAACCAAAGATCTGATGCACAAGCATTAAAGAAACTGTTCACCTAAAAATTACAATTGTCATTTACTCACTCATTTCATTCCAAACATGTATGACTTTCTTTCAGACCACAAAAAAAAAAAAAACCCCGTTAGGCAGGATTTACATGATGCTTTTACACATTGTAAAAACCTCTTTTGCATATCACAGAAGAAAGAAAAAAAAAAGTCATACTTGAGGCAGAGTAAATGACAGTTCTAATTTTAGGGTAAACCATTTCTTTAAACAGTGAAATAATGTGATATTAAATAAAACCAACAAGATGGTAATGGACTCTGAACTCTGTTCATTTATAATATTGCAATTGTGAAAATCTAAGCAAAGACCGAGAGAGCCACCAATGCCCTCTACTAGGGATGCACCGATATGAAAATTTTGGCCGATACCGATAACCGATTATTCTTTATTTTTGAAAGCCGATAACCGATATGTTGGCCGATAAATCTATATCCAAATTGTTATATACTTTTTGAGAGCCTGATTACAAAAAAGGTCTCATCATTAAAAGCCACATCCCAAACACTTCAACATAAGCAGCCTAGTTTGAACGGTGTACGTTTAAAAAATATTTTTACTCTCCCATTACCAAATTTAGTCATAAAAAAAGTCTTACAAATAAATAAAATAATGCATAAATAATGCAAACAAGTCACTGGACATCATTACACGTGTAAAGAATCAAAATGAATGCGCCACAGATCAATAAAACGGAATAGCCTTTGCACGGACAATTAAATGATTTTAATTACTAAACCATATTGTTGATGGAAATAATAAGATAAAAATACAAGGGGTTGTTGTTATTAATAATGTATCAATGATTTTGAAAAAGTAACAAATTAATACCACTGTTTTAAATAGCAGCCGTTTGAGCTGCGCGTGCTGAAGCTGAAGAGCTGAATGAACACGGTAAACTGAAGCGTTTTGCTGGCAGCTTATTTAACTCAAGGAAATGCATCCTGAGATTAATATTAATACAACATAAACATAATATTACAACTTATATATATGTACAAAATGATGCAGTTATTGCGTGCTATAGTCAGAATGTGTGATCCTGTTGTGGATGCGCTCTTCCCATATCAACGCGCTGAAACACAGCAACTAAACCCAAAGAATGCACAACGTTTTATTATAATAATGTTCTCATTAGAATGTTATATACACAACATTCCCAATCATAGTTATTAATGTTGTGCACTGCTGTTTGAGCTGCGTGCGCTGAGCTAAAGACGATCACCGGTAAACTGAAGCGCTCTTTTAACTTAACCAAACGCATTCTATATGAGATAAATCAGATATACATCAAATAAACACAATATTACAACGTACAATTGCACAAAAGGCTGCAAACGAACAGCGCGCATCTGAAGTGTCTCTGAAGGAAATAATGCATCATTTATCGGCTTTAAGATATCGGCCAAATTTTCTTATCAGGCCGATACCGATAACAGAAAAAATGAGCATTTATCGGCCGATACCGATATGGTGGCCGATATATCGTGCATCCCTACCCTCTACAGTATACAACCTACATTAATGACTGATTTGAGACATTTAATATGTGGCTGCTAAATTTCCTTCATTGTGGCTGCCAGTTTCACCAAACGTCAGCCCACAATCCCATACAGAAAGACACTGTGTCCTAACCAGTGTGACGCGACAAGCACTTTGTCTCCACTGAAAACAAAACCGCTCCTCGGCATAACATGACGACAACCAATCAGAAGATATGTACAGGGATTTTGGACCAATTAGATTTCTACCTATGCAAGGCCACAAAAATAAAAACCAAGCAATGGACAAAATGTCTTGTCGCTTTTCACAGGCGATGCTGGTTAGGACATTGTGATGGACTGACAGTGTGAATGTTATTAGCTCACTCTGAAAGTTAAACATACACAAGCTTTAAAAAAAATTCAAACAATAATAGCAGTAAAAACAAATATTAAAAGAGCAGAACGTGTTTTATCAAGTGAGGAAGGATTGCAGAGGACAGATCCAAGAAAACGAAAAATAAATCAAATTGAAAACAATAAACAAATAAAATGAAGATAACAGAAGAGAAAAAAAGAAAGGCGAGAGGATGCAAGAATTTATCCTCACATATCCCAGCGGAGTTTCCTCTGAAGAAGGAATAAATGTTCATTGGGAGACAATGATGACGAGACAGAGAAAAGAGAGAGGGAGGGGGAGAAAAGAACACGACCTGATTAAAGTCTATACAGAACAGACGGGCACATCACAGCCAAGATGAGCTCAGGTCTGGGTAGTATGTCAGTGGTTTTCAGCTGAGGTGCTGTTGCCAGTCTAAAATGATAAAATGACAACAGACGTCTCAATACTGAGACCCTAATATGCATTATCAGAGGATTTCACAGTCTGCACAGTACCTGAAGAGCAAAACCACTGAAATAGGCCCATCCCTGTGTTAGCAACAGCATCAAAATAACACAGTGGAGGTGGAGACAAAAGGTACACAGTGAAGCTATGGTGTTTATTTTGGCTCGCAAAGCTAATTTATAAATATATTCTGTCTTCACATAAATTTCGTGCAATTCATTCAGGTCCTTAATATAGTGTCCACTCAAACGTTTTGCTTTGTAGATCATTTCGGCCAAAATATTAAAATTAAAATCAAAACAAGCACTGCCATTCAAAGAAATTAATACTTTTACTCAGCAAGGACACAACACATTGATCAAAGCAGCACAACAGTTTTTAATATTGATAATGCACCAAATCAGCATATTAGAATGCGTTCTGAAGGACACTGAAGACTGGACCAATGGCTGCTGAAAATTCAGCTTTGCCATCACGGGAATAAATTACATAAGCATATTAAAACAGAAAATAGTTATTTTAAATTGCAATAATAGCCTATTTCACTATTAATGTTTTTTATTTTTGATCAAATAAATGCAGCCTTGGTGAGCATAAGAGACTTTACCATTGAAAATCATACCACCCCCCCCAAACTTTTGAACGGTAGTGTATTAGCGGTTTAAATTACAGCTGTGACTTTGGACCAATGAGATTTTATTGTGCATCCTTTCATACTGCAGCATTAACATTCAATTTGTTTAGCGTAGACCATAGCCAGAGCTACGCTTTTCCTTTTGTCTCCATTTGCATCTCTGCGAGTTTGAGGAAAAGAAAGGAGAGATGAAGCACAGGTTTAAAGAATGAAGGAAAGAGAGATGGAAGGAAATGAGGGGAAAAGCAGCCATACCTCACTGTGATTTCACGCTGGGATGGTTAGAGCAATCGGTTGAGGGTTTAGCAAGTATTTCATTACAAACACACACAGGGAGGAGAGGAATAAAAAAAGAAAAGAAAAAAAGACAAACTCATGAAATGAGATATTCACTCAGAAAAGCCATTCCAAACAGTCAGCCCTCACCCTCTCCATGGTATACTGGGAAAATATTTCATGGCACTATCAGCTACTCCCTATATTTAACCTGATACAATCACATTCTTGCAGTTTTACACAACATACACTTATGCCTCTCATATTTCCATCACTAAAAAGAACATGTTTCAGGCTGATTTAAAAGTCTTTATCAGTGTCACTGTATTACTGTGGAATCTTGAGGTTGTTTAGATACAACATGTATAGACACTAAATTTTCCATTACAATACATTTTCCATTGCTTTAGTCACAACAGGTTTTGTTTTTTAATTTGAAATAAAATAATAAATAAATAAATTGAAATAAAAAGAAGTGTTTGAATTAGGGAAAATCTTTGGAATTAATAAATAAATGTAATATATTAATTATAAAAGTAATATATTTATTATGAATGTATACATTTATACATGTTATAACAGTAATATGTATGTGTGTATACATGCACCATTTGATAATATTTTAAATAACTAAGAAAATAATGTATAGCATTATACATTGGCCAGTAATTATCATTTCATTAATTTAATCAATTTCTTAAACCAAGTTCAAATGCAATTGGCTGCTACCTAATCTGTCATGTTAGCAAGTCCAAGGTTTATCTTTTTTCTCTCATAAAGCAAAAAATGTCAATACCATCACACACAATATTGAAAACCCACATGTCACACGTTATACAAAACAAAATTTAAAAAGTGCCCCTAATTGAGGAATCATAAAAAAAAAATTTGCAGTACTTTGAAGATTTTTCAGTCAAAGTACTCACTGGGCCTAACAGAAAATCTTTCAAATCTGACATATGTGATGAGAAACCCAATGCGGTCCTGTGGCTTTAAAGCATGATACCTTTTGCACCAAAGCACATGGTTCATTAGTTCTAAAGATCATTCCTCACTGTGACTGATCGAGTAAAAAAAACAGAAAAGCATTTTCCACCTCAGGATAATTCATGACTTTATTCAGCCTGCCAGGCACAGAAAACGATTACATTTCAAAGAGGCACTAAACCCTTTTTGTGGAATACATCTGTCAGCACTGCATGCACATGAACGTCACTCAGCAAACGTTCATTAGTGTTAACATCTTTGTCTTTCTAGTAATTACCTTGGTAGGCGACATGAAATCAAAACTGACTACACATTTGCTTGTCTCCTGGTTTCTCGGCATATTGTCTGAATCATCAGAGCATGTTATTCCAAAGAAAAAAGTGGAACAGGCAAAAGGCTATTTAGTTACTTTTTTAGTAGTAAATTCACAATCTGGCTGGACTATTCTTTAGTATGAAATGCCCACAGATCCAATCAATTCCCAAAGGAAATGTCATAATTTCAATCCTTCATTTTTTTAATGAATATTTTGTGCCAGAAATTACATTTGCAAATGAATTTTATAATACTATAATGGAGATGATGGACTGTAAAATAGACATATCAAGATTACTGGCCTTGCCTTTTCTTGTTTGAACCAATGCACATAATATTTATTGTCACATATAGAGTATGACCACCAGAGGGCAAACTACACTTATAACATGGCATGGGCTTCATATGCGTTTTAAGAGCATGTGGATCATCTAGCAGGGATACAGCATGCATGTTGGCCATTCTCAGCACTTCATTATGCACAGGCCAACTAATCATTCTCACTCAGTGTCAAACAGATGAGAATGAGGAGCCATTTTTATTACATACCTTTTCCAGCTGACTGTGAACATGCTGAACAATCAGATCCAAGGCTACAAAGTTTTCTCCACCTGGAGAAACAACGGAAGGGGACTGTTATAATAAAGCACATAATCCCATAAATTTGAGTAGAAAAAATCTGAATAAACTACAGAGCTTTCAGAGTAATTGTTTACTGCTGTACCAGCATTCAGGGCTATTACAACTGTATAATGTCAGTTATTTATACAGAAATGTAAAAAAAAAAAAAAATTCAAGGTGAAACATTTTTAAATAATCTATTAATGAAATTTCTGAATATAAACGTTGCTTAACAACATTAAAGACAGACAGTCCGGTAAAATATGCTTAATAGTCTGATATCTCACAAAATGTTTGGCAGTTTTGACATTTTCCAACTTCACGTACCTCTTGGGACCACAATATCTGCAACTTGCACAGTGGGTTCGATGTACTGCTCAAACGCAGGCTTGACAAATTTGTTGTACTGTTTAATGACACCTGCAATGTCACGCCCTCTATTCGTGATGTCCCTCTTTAGGCGCCTGACTAGCCGGATGTCTGAGTCTGTGTCTACAAACACCTTCATGTCTAGGAGCTGAAGGACACACAGAAACAGAAATACAACAAAACGTCCAAAAACTGACAACATGTGATAGACAAACACAAAAAGTGTACATTAGAGCTGCAACAAGCAAATATTTGAATAATTACAATGCCAAATGCAACCAAGTCACATTCAAATATGTGCAATCTGGTGCATTTTGAAGGGTTTAATATAATGTGCTTAATATATAACTTCAGGGTTCCTACACATTTTCCATTTCAAAATTCCATACTTTTCCAGACTCGAATTTCCAAAACTCTTTAGATTTTTCATAGAGCATTATTTTCAGCTTTATATTTGGTATATAGTACAGTCATCTGCACACAAGAAACGTTATTTGCCTTCCAGAAAGTATTCACATGTGCATGGGAATTTAGTGCATGCTTACGCATTACAATTTCTATTTTTATAGAACCGAGAATTTCAAGGCCTTAGGTCTCTTTAACACATACTCTGTGGTACCCAAGAAACCACACCGTGAAATGGGCTGATGGCACAACAGGTAGCTCTGTGTGCATTGTCCTATATGCTAAGTTCAATGGTTTCTCATGCGCACATAAAAGTCTGTATATTTTTTATTTTTGCAAAGGTCCTTGAGGCTATGTAATACAGTGCAAAGAATGTTGTGAGAAGAAACCCAAACTGCTTATAACCTGCATTTTGCATAATGAAAAAAGTGCACCTTGAATTCATTCAGTCGTATTTTAACTTTGAATTCTTGTACAATACATTTATTTTCATTAAATTCTTAATTTTCTATTATAAAAAAAACTAAATGGGGCAAAAAACTGGAAACACAAATACTTTTCCATACTCTGCTTTCTTTTTTCCATACTTTTCCAGACCTGGAAAATGTTTAAATCAAATTCCATACTTTTCCAAACCCCGTAGGAACCCTGTAACTTGCACACACATTCTTCTGCTGCAGTACTTTAGTGGTTTCTGGAGCTTCCGCTTTAGGATTATGGGTAGTGTACAATACCATTTAAAAGTTTGAGGTCACTAAGATTTTGCCCCTTAGCTAAATAAAAATAATTAAAACTTATATTTAGCTAAGGATGTATTAAATTGTTTAAAAGTGACAGTAAAGACATTTATAATGTTACAAAAGATTTCTACTTAAAATAAATGCTGTTTTAAAAAAAAAATATCCAAATACCTTGAAAAAAAGGACAAAAAAAAAATTCAGCATTCATGATTCAAATTATTGACTTCTGAAGGATCATGTGACACTGAAGACGGAAGTAATGATGCTGAAAATTCAGATTTGCCATCACAGGAATAAGTTACATTTTAAAACAGAAAATGAATATTTTAAAACGTAATATTTCACAATTGTACTGTTTTTACTGCATTTTCGCCTTTGTGAGCATAAGAAACTTCTTTAAAAAACTTTTAAAAAATAAAAAACAAATTCACCAGCCCCAAACTTCAGAAAAGTAGAGTAGTTCTTCATCTAGAATTTGCTGCTTAACTACAATATTTTTTGGGGAAAAGAAAAACTTCAACAGAAGCATATACCATTGATTAATAACCCTCATTATTCTCCAGCCCAAAGTGATGAAATCTTGCAGGGCAGACACAATCTGTCCAGGATCTACTACTGTCTCTCCTCAACGGTTCGGTTCCTGTTACTGAAAACACGTATCAGATCTTTCAACGGAGCGAACGGATAGGAAATTTTAAAAAAGCTGCTCAGCAAAGGGGAAGTCAGGATCAATCAAAGCAATGTAGTGCAGCGTGACGCCAACTAGCCAAGATGTACCGCTGGTGCTGACACCGACGCTGAAAATTAATATCATTCAGTGAGTCCACATGATATGGCAAAGGCATTAAATTTCAGGGTAACGATAAACAATCCAACACCCTTAAACAGCAGTGCCAGCAGCCCTGCCAACACGACGAGGCATAACTTATAAGACTTTGTGTGCAGGCGTGCAACGAACACACATGAATGGGGTGAAAGGTCAACTGTATATCAAGTTTTAAAGGACAGGAAGTCATTGCTCATTCGTCCCGAAATGAAAACGGAGGTGAGCTGTCACTGTATTCACAAAGACCTGCAATGAGAAAGAGTTAAACGGAAAACCCTGATCCATTCATTAGCCGAATGATGTCTGCCGTTTGTTGAGTGTCATTCGTTCTGCAGCACATCTGCTGCGCAGTGCTCGTAAATCACGTCAGGATGAACTGCTTAGCCAATGCGTACACAATAACTCCCATTTTAATTTGTATAGATTTCCGGACACCTCGCGCAGGGAAGAATCGATACCCGGCAATGGTAACCGTCAATGCAGGCGTAGATAAACACCGCCTATTCACTTCCTGTGGCCGCTCTTCACCTTCACCATTAGAGAGAGAGAAGTATCAGTCATCTTCACTGTGTGAGGAAAACAATAGGATGCAGGAGGAAAAGAACACAAGGAGAGGACAGACTTCTTGTGCCGTTTCAATAGGATCAGGCTTTAGGAACAAGATTTTACATATCTATTCTTTATCCAGAGATGCATTTGTTCCCTTAAATGATAGAAGAGACAACTAGAACTCATTATCTAGCTAACCATTAACTAGTATTCATGTATATGAGAGAGACAGAGACGCTATAGTAGAGAGGGAATCTCATCTCCGTGGTCGGATTGTGGGAATGAGATCCATTACTCAGCGGCAGAGACAAACCAGGCTATGTGAAATTTCCAGGATCATTTCACCCCAAATTCAAAAGAAAAAAATAAGAACTTAAAACTTAAACATAATGATAATGAAGCTGATAATGATAATTATTTTTTTGCATTACAATATTACTTTTTCATATTAAAAAAAAAAAACTAAACATGGGGTTAATAAAGAAAGCAATACTTTCATTCAGAAAGGATGCGTTAAATCGGTCAAAAAAGACTTTTATAATGTTATAAGATTTCTGTTTTCAACACTGATAATAACCAAAACGTTTCTTGAACACCAAATCAGCATATTAGAATGATGTCTGAAGGATCATGTGACACTGAAGACTGGAGTAATGGCTGCTTAAAAACTCAGCTTTGCATCACAATAAAATATATTTTTAAGTATATTAAAATAGATCAAACTTTTTTTAACTGGTAATCAAATTTCACAATATTACTGTTTTATTGTATTTTTGATCAAATAAATGCAGCCCTGGTGAGCATAGCCTTTTTTCAAAAACTTTTTTAAAATTCCCAAAACAAATCAATCTCATGACAGAAATACAGTAATAAAAACATCATGCTAAGACAATTTGTTTTAAAATCAGCATAAAGGGAACATCAAAAACCATTATGCATACTTTCAATTTTACTTTTTAATTTAAATCCCTATTTTTTTGTAAGATTTGCCATAATATAGGCTACTGAGATCTTATTTTTTTTACACTTTTCTTCAGTCTAGACACAGTAGAGCACAGCCATCTGGATTTCAGCAATGCATTTCTTTATTTTACAGCACAAGTTTAGTAGACTGTACCTCTCATCTTATTGTCATTCAGCATCCATAACTAATCTGTGGGATTTTAAAATACACAATATTCCCTCCCTTCTCTTCCAATCATTACAAAGTATGGATGCACTGATACCGATACTGGTATCGGTACCGATACTGAGCTCCTGTACTCGTTAAAATGCCCCGATACCACACAGCATGTGATAAGTGCCATATTCAGACAAAAAAAAACACAGACAACAGAACAACAGAGAGCAGAATGGAGTTATTAGAGATTAAGGATGTCTACGAAGTATATGCATGCAATGAATATAATGTTAAACATTCAGTATTTACGCCTGAATAGCTGATGTGCGCGAGCTGATAAGCAAAGCGCGCTGAGTGGATTGAGCGTGTGGCGGCGCAGATGCGCGAGCTTGTCGAGTGAATATCCCTTTCTCACAGACATCACTGGAAAGTTTGTAGTTCAGTCGGATATGTCAAAAACAAGTAAGTAAAACAAGGCACAAGTTACTTAA
Source organism: Sinocyclocheilus grahami (assembly GCF_001515645.1). Lineage (NCBI taxonomy): Eukaryota > Metazoa > Chordata > Actinopteri > Cypriniformes > Cyprinidae > Sinocyclocheilus > Sinocyclocheilus grahami. Next base: position 1,272,209 of record NW_015505500.1, read on the forward strand.
TGGTAGGGAGGGGGAGAGAGAGGCGCGCGCACTTCTGTTGTGTGATCTTTGATGTTCACTCACTTAGCACACACATCATTTTGATTTAAAACTAAATTGTAAAAATAAGACCATATATAGGGGCATTCACTATAAACAATTTATTTTCAACCTCAGGCATACACGACTTTCTGGCGAAAGTCAATCTAGCAGCCTGTGTGAAATGCGCTAGGCTGTACTACTTGTCCCTCTCATTCTGCACCAGTGCACGCGTTGCGCATGTTTTGCTTGCTTGAGTGTTTCTGCATTATATGAGTGGCTTTGGAATATAAAATCGCAGCACGTTTCAGATGAAAAAAACACGGCTTCTATTTCTGAAAATATCACAGTTAGGAGATTTATAATGAGTGGTTCCCTGCATCATTACAGTAAAGCGTGTGATTACAGTACTAAGCCGCTGCAATGGAGCAGCTCTATTGCTACTAAATTAAAGATGATGTACCATAGAGAAAAAAAAAATGAACAGTGAAAGTAACAAAAACTTGTAAAATACATTTTAATGGCCATAATTAAGTGTGGAAATAACCAAAGGATATACAGTCAAAAGAAATTATTCAGAGACCAGATATCATTTTTTATAATATAATAATCGGCAAGTACCAAAAATAAAAGTATTGGTATCGGGCGAGTACTGGAAAAAGTGGTATCGGTGCATCCCTATTACAAAGCTATCTTTCTTTTCATTTGACCTTATCTTTTACACCTCCATTTTTCCCTCACTGCTTTATGACTCCCATGATGCTCTTCTATATTTCAGGCTATGAACCTTTCCATTATTCTTCCTCTCTTTCTATCTTTTACTGAAAGCCCTTTGTGGTATTATAAACCACAGTTAAAGGTGACAGCTGAGACTTTTATATAATGTCCAGTGTGACAATATGAGGCTTACCTTTAAAAGCTCCTTGTTGGCAAAAGCCAAGATTCCCTCAAATATCACAACGTTGGCCCCATAGACAGTTTGACAGTTTTCGGAACATAAACAGAGAACAGTAAAGGACTAGGGAGAGAAAAAAACATATGAAAATGTGATGTTACAGTCTTACAGTCTAAAAAATAATGAATTATCAGAAAAAGTACAAATGCATTACTGAAATAGTAAATTAATTAATTATAGCATAAAGAATTTCTGTAAAAAAAAAAAATCTCTCTTTAAATTACACAAAAATAATGTACACAAATTGCCCAGAAAATGCCTTATACTATTTTCCACTTCAAATATGATGTTAATAAACTGAGGCAGTGTAGGGAGAGATTGTGGAAGTGTGTGGTGATGCATTTCCTCCATGCACCCCTGCTTCAGAATGAGGGGAACCCTGATGGTGTCATGATCCCATTAAGACAGATGCATTACTATGAGGCTTCCCGTCAATGGCCACTCATTCGGTATTGATCAGCAGCACGAGTGGCCTGTATACACCACAGAGCCAGAGATCTCCCTTTATCGCTCATTAACATTACAACCCATTTAAATACAGAGGAAAAACCTTCTGCACCTTAAATTTGAGGAAGATAATAAAAGCAGTGCAGCTCCTAAAGAATCATAAATACCATGTCTAAAGTAACTGTAGTTACTGCTACTGTTCTTCTCAGGCATGAAATTGCAAATTGCCTATAAAGAATAAAAACAACCATAAACATTGTTCTCAGTTAACAATGCGAGAGTGTAATTTGACAGCTTTATAAAAGTGTTGGGTTTTGGAGTTAAATTAAATCTATAAAGAGATAATAACTGTATACTAATTAGGTTTAGAAAGTAAATTAAACTAACATTAATTCAGTTTAAAAAAAAAGGTTAAATGTTCACAATTTCTCAATTATATTAAATGGTAATCTGATTGTAATGTTCTCGTGCCATATTGTGCAACAGTCTATTTAATTAATACAGCAAAAAAGCATTACAGGTCATTACTAGAACATTCACCGTAATTACATTTGCATTGCTGCATCACATTTAAAGCTAAAGTAGGTTACACTTTATTTTACAGTTGCCTTGTTACAGTGTAAAGTAATGAGTAATTTTAATTAATATGTACTTACCATAGGGTTAGGGTTAGTTGTACGTAATTATGAATAATTTACTGTTATTACACAGGTATTATTGCTATTACATAAATACAATTACTACATAAGTACATGTACGATTTTTTACATTCGTCATTCTTTCCTATCAAAATGCTTGCTACGGATGCGAAATCGCAGAAAAGCAAACCTGATCCGAATTTTTTTTATGACGGACGAATCTTTTGGAGGCAGTGTGTAAACATGATTGACACAATGTGAGGTCGTATTTATTTTTCAAAGTGCAAAAATTTCAGCCGAGAATTTCAGACTGTGCAAAAGACCTTTACTCTAAAGTATTTTTCTATGCTAAAAACATACGACAACTGTAAGTAAACTGTTTGTAGGTTTATTTCCCCTGAGAAGCAATGTTTCGAGCATCCAAACAATTTTTTGCAATTTTGCTTGGTAAAGCTAGGGATGCAGAAACTACATAGCTTTATTCTGGAGGAGAAAACAAGGTAGTAAGGCATCTATACAGGCTCAAGCATACTAACCAGACAATCACACACAGGCTTACCCACTCCTTGCGACGACTGTGACTGGTGAAGTCGTACACTGGCACTTTTATGCTTTTGCCCTTTTTCAGTTTTCTCAACACAGTTACCAGCAGTTCAAAATCAAAGGCATCAGGATGATCAAAGTTGTACTCGTTTCTTGCCGCCAACTCCTGCTCCTCTTTACTCAAAACCTGCAAGACGGGAAGAAAAGACAGTTGAAATAAGATTACAGTAAAGATTACGCTTTTTCAGTGGTGCAGAAATTTTAAGGTTGGCAATAACAAAAAAGGGTACTATTCAATAAAAGTGCCCTGTAGACTGAAAGTCAATCTAGCAGCCTGTGTGAAATGCGCTAGGCTGTACTACTTGTCCCTCTCATTCTGCACCAGTGCACGCGTTGCGCATGTTTTGCTTGCTTGAGTGTTTCTGCATTATATGAGTGGCTTTGGAATATAAAATCGCAGCACGTTTCAGATGAAAAAAACACGGCTTCTATTTCTGAAAATATCACAGTTAGGAGATTTATAATGAGTGGTTCCCTGCATCATTACAGTAAAGCGTGTGATTACAGTACTAAGCCGCTGCAATGGAGCAGCTCTATTGCTACTAAATTAAAGATGATGTACCATAGAGAAAAAAAAAATGAACAGTGAAAGTAACAAAAACTTGTAAAATACATTTTAATGGCCATAATTAAGTGTGGAAATAACCAAAGGATATACAGTCAAAAGAAATTATTCAGAGACCAGATATCATTTTTTATAATATAATAATCGGCAAGTACCAAAAATAAAAGTATTGGTATCGGGCGAGTACTGGAAAAAGTGGTATCGGTGCATCCCTATTACAAAGCTATCTTTCTTTTCATTTGACCTTATCTTTTACACCTCCATTTTTCCCTCACTGCTTTATGACTCCCATGATGCTCTTCTATATTTCAGGCTATGAACCTTTCCATTATTCTTCCTCTCTTTCTATCTTTTACTGAAAGCCCTTTGTGGTATTATAAACCACAGTTAAAGGTGACAGCTGAGACTTTTATATAATGTCCAGTGTGACAATATGAGGCTTACCTTTAAAAGCTCCTTGTTGGCAAAAGCCAAGATTCCCTCAAATATCACAACGTTGGCCCCATAGACAGTTTTCTGAAGAGAGGAACATAAACAGAGAACAGTAAAGGACTAGGGAGAGAAAAAAACATATGAAAATGTGATGTTACAGTCTAATCTAAATTAAAATAATGAATTATCAGAAAAAGTACAAATGCATTACTGAAATAGTAAATTAATTAATTATAGCATAAAGAATTTCTGTAAAAAAAAAAAATCTCTCTTTAAATTACACAAAAATAACGTACACAAATTGCCCAGAAAATGCCTTATACTATTTTCCACTTCAAATATGATGTTAATAAACTGAGGCAGTGTAGGGAGAGATTGTGGAAGTGTGTGGTGATGCATTTCCTCCATGCACCCCTGCTTCAGAATGAGGGGAACCCTGATGGTGTCATGATCCCATTAAGACAGATGCATTACTATGAGGCTTCCCGTCAATGGCCACTCATTCGGTATTGATCAGCAGCACGAGTGGCCTGTATACACCACAGAGCCAGAGATCTCCCTTTATCGCTCATTAACATTACAACCCATTTAAATACAGAGGAAAAACCTTCTGCACCTTAAATTTGAGGAAGATAATAAAAGCAGTGCAGCTCCTAAAGAATCATAAATACCATGTCTAAAGTAACTGTAGTTACTGCTACTGTTCTTCTCAGGCATGAAATTGCAAATTGCCTATAAAGAATAAAAACAACCATAAACATTGTTCTCAGTTAACAATGCGAGAGTGTAATTTGACAGCTTTATAAAAGTGTTGGGTTTTGGAGTTAAATTAAATCTATAAAGAGATAATAACTGTATACTAATTAGGTTTAGAAAGTAAATTAAACTAACATTAATTCAGTTTAAAAAAAAAGGTTAAATGTTCACAATTTCTCAATTATATTAAATGGTAATCTGATTGTAATGTTCTCGTGCCATATTGTGCAACAGTCTATTTAATTAATACAGCAAAAAAGCATTACAGGTCATTACTAGAACATTCACCGTAATTACATTTGCATTGCTGCATCACATTTAAAGCTAAAGTAGGTTACACTTTATTTTACAGTTGCCTTGTTACAGTGTAAAGTAATGAGTAATTTTAATTAATATGTACTTACCATAGGGTTAGGGTTAGTTGTACGTAATTATGAATAATTTACTGTTATTACACAGGTATTATTGCTATTACATAAATACAATTACTACATAAGTACATGTACGATTTTTTACATTCGTCATTCTTTCCTATCAAAATGCTTGCTACGGATGCGAAATCGCAGAAAAGCAAACCTGATCCGAATTTTTTTTATGACGGACGAATCTTTTGGAGGCAGTGTGTAAACATGATTGACACAATGTGAGGTCGTATTTATTTTTCAAAGTGCAAAAATTTCAGCCGAGAATTTCAGACTGTGCAAAAGACCTTTACTCTAAAGTATTTTTCTATGCTAAAAACATACGACAACTGTAAGTAAACTGTTTGTAGGTTTATTTCCCCTGAGAAGCAATGTTTCGAGCATCCAAACAATTTTTTGCAATTTTGCTTGGTAAAGCTAGGGATGCAGAAACTACATAGCTTTATTCTGGAGGAGAAAACAAGGTAGTAAGGCATCTATACAGGCTCAAGCATACTAACCAGACAATCACACACAGGCTTACCCACTCCTTGCGACGACTGTGACTGGTGAAGTCGTACACTGGCACTTTTATGCTTTTGCCCTTTTTCAGTTTTCTCAACACAGTTACCAGCAGTTCAAAATCAAAGGCATCAGGATGATCAAAGTTGTACTCGTTTCTTGCCGCCAACTCCTGCTCCTCTTTACTCAAAACCTGCAAGACGGGAAGAAAAGACAGTTGAAATAAGATTACAGTAAAGATTACACTTTTTCAGTGGTGCAGAAATTTTAAGGTTGGCAATAACAAAAAAGGGTACTATTCAATAAAAGTGCCCTGTAGACTTTCCACCATAGAGAGAAACAGACTGACTGATTGAACCACTTAATTAGACCACTAATAAGCTGGAGGATATGCCATTAAATCAAATAAGGATTGAGGAGTAGATCCTACAGGGTTTCAGCTCATCCAACAGGTGCAAGAGCAAATTATATTAATTCTTCAATGGTTTCAACACATGAAGAAGTTTCATTTGAAGTACTTTAATGGTACAATGGTCTGCAAATGCAACTAGGAGCACCGGAGCAATAATACCACTCAGGGTTGGGCCGATAGACGATGCCATCGTTTATCGCCGATGGCTGACAGACATCACGATGTTTACATCGTGATTCCCCCTCCCCCTCTCCCGCAATACGCCACATCCCAGTTCCGTGATCGGAAAGGAAATGAAGTGCACTAAGGAAACCCTAAAGGGAATAAATAGCCTACGAGATGGGAGGATAAAAAAAACATTTAAATATTTTTTCTCACAATTATATCGTTGGATAAGTATTGGGCGAGTGTATATAAATTGCGGGCATCAGGGAGCCACTATTGAAACCGCTTTCGATTGCACGCTCTCATTTTACTTTCACTTTCGAGATTCGCGATCATAAGGACTCTATACTATGGAGTGGCAGTACTTACCACACATTTGACAACATTAGATGTTTGTCATTGGTGCTCAGGATCTGCAAATCATTCGCCATCATCCTATCAGACATTTCTCCTTACTCTGTGTATGTGGTAAGTGAACTTTCATGTAATGTAATGCAACAGGCTACCACTAGCAAGCGGCTAACCTTTTAGTGGCTCCGTATAACGCGTTATTTGTTTCACGTTTCGGGCACACCCCTAACCCTGCCCCGCCCCCGATGTCATCGTCCATCACGATGTTTTACTGTAGACATCGTCCGATGCCAATTTGGTAGACGTCGCCCAACCCTAATACCACTGATGAAACAAGCCATTGGATTTGGAGTGAAATTCCTCACTTAAAAGGACAGGAAGTTCAAAGCAGATGTATTCAGGCTGGGTCTCAGTTGTGAAGTACCTTGTAGAAAGAGTCCATAGAGAGCAGAACAACCCAAGGAACATCAAGAGCCTCTATGATCTTATTGGCCACGGTGGTTTTCCCAGAGGCACTTCCTCCACACAGACCTGCAGGACACAACAGAAGCTGCAGCTTGTTCAAATGCACAAAAAGTCAATATTCGCAAACTTCTATTTTCACAACAATCATGAATTTTGCTGCTATGTTAAAGTAACATTTGAAAGGTTAAGAAATGTACACATAAGACAAAGTATTAATTTTTAGTAAGGTTTAAAAAAATAACAACAAGGTTTTAGATTTGATTTACATTGTGATTTACAATATTACTTCAGAACCACTGAATAACATAATATAATATAATATAATATATATCCACCTTTTTCTTGTCGTTAAAATGGGCAAAAATTTTCCATTTGTAAATTCTATGGGTCTGGCTTCCGGTCTCATCTGTGTCCACTCCGTCCAGCTATTTTTAGCTGAACAAAACAGTTTGTTTTGCTGCTTGATATTGAAAGTTGGTGTGACTTATATTATTTTAATGCATTATCTTAATTATGAACACACTGGTTTGTAGTGCAAACCGTTTGACCGTTTACTGCACGTTGTTATTCTCCTCGTTATTTACCTATAGCGGCTAATGAACCGGAAGTCTCACCCATAGGCTTACTTCCACGTTGTAGAAAAAGGTGGATAAAATGGATAGCTCTGGTCCTTGATTCTGATTGGTTGAGCCGCGTTCGAAGCTGTTGTAAATTACTCTACAAACATACCCCTTTGTTTACTTTGTGTGTTGCTTGGCAACCACTTTGTTGCAACCACAACTGTTTCTAAGGAACTACATTGTTTGGTGGAAGAATACGTTTTTTATTAATATCATTACACTTTATTTGCTCTGCTTTATTTTGTGAAACCTAACTACGGAATAACCGTTTTATAAAAGCAATAAGCCCCGTGAAGCCGTGGTTTACAGTGAATTTATAATAGCTAAGGGGCGTTGTTAGGCACGACGCAAAGCGGAGCTGTTGTAAATTCTTATAAATAATTATCATTCTTGGGGCTTATTGCTTTAATTATATTATATAATATCAAGATCATGTAATAAATTACCAGAATCTGTTCAATCAGAAAATACCCACAAAAAGCATTGGAAAATTTGCAATATTCAATGCATTAATTATGACACAGACAGACAGACAGACATAATTAACATAAACTTGAATTTAGTCATGAATTTTATCAAGGTAACATTTTCATTCAAAAGTGGCTGTTAAGTAAATACCCCAAAATATATGGAAAAAAATAATACGGTTACAGATTCATTGCAATTTACAATATTACTTCAGAGGCAGAGCCACTCTCAATATTATATTATAATAAATAAAGCTCATATATAAGGTTAATAAATTCTTTTCAACCTTAAAAGTAATAAGGGATATATCAAAAAATAAAGTCTACTAATCAGACAAGAAAAACAGATTATACAACTCGTCTGACTGTAAAGCCAGTCATGAGAGACATTATGCTGACCACTACATTTTCAGAAACTAAAGTTTTAAGTATCACATAGGTTTCCAGAATAAAAGACCATTAAGAAAACACCATATAAAATAAGATTCACCACCAATGGGAACAACGAAAAAGCTTCTTGTTGCTATATGGACTAAAGTTACTTAAAACTGCTTCAGTGTTGTTACGGCCTCTCTGGCCTCTCTCGCCTCCCTGTTCCTCTGACCTTTGTTAAAGGAAGATCATTCCACTTGGGCGGATTTATTAGTTTCTCTCTGACTGAGCGAGCAGGGACGACAGCCACACCACACTTTTTTTTTTTTACAGGAATAATTGACTGGAGCACATCCAAGTGTGAAATTGTAACCCATATGACAGGCTCTTTGTGAGCAATGGATTGCATACTAATGACCTCAGAGCACAGTCCTGACAGAGCTCATGTTCTCACACACCACAAAAGAGTAAGCCTTCAGGCATTCAATACAAAAAGTTTCACAAAAGCTTTAAACCTCGCTTTAAGATATATAAACTACTGTTCAAAGTTTGGGGTCAATAGGATTTTTTTTTTTTCCAATAAATGTATACTTTTATTTAGCAAGGACATAATAAATGAAACAAAAGTGACAGTAATTTTACAAAATAATCCCATTTCAGAAATAGGAATTTCTACTTTCTATTCATCAAAAAAATAACACATTTTCCACAAAAAGCAGTACAAATGTTTTCAATATTTATAATACGAAATACACATTATTATAAGTATATTAGAATGATTTATGAAGGATAATGTCACACCGAAGACTGGAGTAGCTTTGCCATCACAGGAATAAATTACATTTTAAAATATATTAAAACAGAAAACAGTTATTTTAAATTGTAATGGTATTCCACTAATATTATTGTTTTTACAGTATTTTTTAATTAATTAACTGCAGCCTTGGTGATCATAAGAGACTACTTATTAAAAAAAAAAAAAATGTAATAAAATCTTTTGAACAGTAGTGCATAGTTCATGCCTCAAATTTAGAGAAAGCAATGTCAATATTCTGCAAACTTATAATAAAATCATTTATTCTGTATTAGTCTGCTGCTTTATTCAATTACTGTCCAATTTACTAATCTCTTAGTCTCTTATGAGTGAAGCATTAAAACAATATGAAACCTAAATTATATACACTTAACTTTCTTGATAAACATCTTATTGTGCAATGTTTTCATAAGCTGTAATCAAATCTAATAATTCACTGCACTTTACATAAGACTGATTTGTAGTGATCAAATAGAATGTCGTACCTATTACAAAAGCTTCTTTAAAGGTGGTCCCAGTAACATTGTACCAGGGTGGACGTCCTGCGGTGTAGATTGTCCTCTTATTCGTCCTCAGAAGTGGAGGCTCCGTTTTGCTTTGGCTGGTGGTCCGTTTCCGTGGGGACAGCGAAGGGGTCAGGGGACATCGGTCTCTCATAAGGCCATCGAGAGAATCCTCGCCACTACCACAGAAATAAATAAATAAATGCAGGTTAAACACAATAAGATTTGCTTAAAGACCCACTGCCATTTAGGCCACTGCCATAACATTTTTTTATGTCACATTAACAATCATCAATAACTGATCAATTATCAATGAACAGAGCGAATGGTAAGTGTGAGTGTCCGAGCTGCCATCAGACATGCCTTTGAAATCATGAACGGCCCCATCTGACCTGAGCACAGCTATTAATACACACTGTTTCATAGAGAGCTTGAGGGAATCTGGGTCTTTATGATGCCCTCAGAAATAGCTGCTCACATGATGCTTTCTGTTAGTGTGGAAGAGGGACTAAGATCTTTCTTTTTATCCTGTCCAGGAAACCACACATCTGCTCAGTCAAACCTGGAGCCTCATTTGAGTAAGGCTCTCATCACATGGACAGACACTGGACACTCACTGACGCTAATGAATCATCAATGTGAAGTACAGTCCATTACACAATGGCAGTGCTGAAAAGGCCAGGATGTTTGCTTTGACTCACAGACTAGGCTTACATGGATTAAGCATAGTTCACATGAAATTCTATTGTCGGTGGTGTGATGTGTTGTACACATTTGGCTGATTCTTCTGATTTTTTTGAAAGGAATAGAAGGAATATGAGAAAATGTGTGAAACAGTAATAGAAATATGCATTTTTCCTTAATATACACTACTAATCAAAAGTTTGGAGTAATTATGACTTTTAAATGTTTTTGAACTTACGTCTCTTATGCTCATCAAGGCTGCATTTATTTGACAAAAATAAAGTAACATTGTGAAATATTATACCAATTTACAATAACTGCTTTCTATTTTAATATATATATATTTTTAAATGTCTTGTGATGGTAAAGCTGAATTTTTTTCAGCAGCCATTACTCCAGTCTTCAGTGTCACATCATCATTCTAATAATGCTGATTTAGTGCTCAAGAAATTTAGTGCTCAATACAATATGTAAGATTAAAATAAAAAAAAATCATAATAATTTTAAGATTTAATATATAAACACGATATTGCCAGAAGTATTGGGACACCCCCTTCTAATGAACAGGACTGACTACTTTAGTCATTTTCATGAGTGCAAATCTTAATGTTTAAGCATATAATGATATTCTAGGGAATTGCGTGCTTTATTTTATAGCAACAGTTTCGACAGGCAAGGTTCAAAAAGAAATTATTGATTTAAATTTTAATTAATTGCTTTAAATGCAGACCTTGAGCCAATAACTCGTCACCAACCACCAACGACTTGTACATATGGGTACAGTCATTTTAGACACTTCCAAAAATGTTGCAACAGAGATGGAAATACAATTTTGATATACATGAATTATGTTTCCATCTTTATTGCCACAGTTTTCGAAGTGCCTTTTTCTATTCTAAAGAAGGGGGCGTCCCAATTAGGCTTGCTGTGATAGACCGTGTTTTTGGTTATACCGGTGTTAAGCCGCAACACCGGTTACATCATTTGCGGCACCGCCCCCCACCGTCGTTTTGATTTTTTTTATAGAAACAAAAATAATTTAGCCTGGTTCAGTTAGAGGACAGACACTTTTAAAAACTAAACGCTCAACGCAGCGTGCCGAAGCGTGCGCGAACAGGTGTCAGATTTTATTTATCACGTGAGGAGAGAGTCGAGCTGACTGACAAGAGTGAGGTGAGAAAGACAAGACGATGGCAGAAGATTGTTTAGAAAGGAAATGCAAAGGCGCCTGTTTGGCAATATTTTAGAATTTGAAAAGCCTATTGACTGGAAGTTTTTTTAAACATTCGTTTCTTATTTATTTGGTTCCACAGTGTTAAATTACTTTATTTAAACTTTGTGTATTTTATTTATTTTATTTTACATCAAGGTGTATATGCCGTGCCTCCAAGCTTTCTTATTCGTTTTGCTAATAAACGTTTCTTATTTATTTGGTTCCACAGTGTTTGCTGATTTTCAGTTTTATATACCTATTTAAATTTTGTGTAGCCTAAGTCGTTTGTTATTTTATTAGGCATATATGGTGTATTTTTATTCGTTTTGTTAATAAAAGTTATGAGTTTGACGTTGTTGCTTGAATTGAATCAAAGCCGAATTGTCGCTAATTTGAAAGTGAAAGTAAAAAGTTTGCGATGGCGCCGACGCTGATGGTTGCCTCAGTGGCGTGCTCCGCAGTTGTTTTTATGTTTTTGTTAGTTTGTTCTGTCTTTAGTTATATTCCTGCAATCAGTTTCACCAGAGACGAATTGCTGGACATTCGGAAGTACACACCACCCGAAATTTCGCCGGTTTTCGACTATTCGGATGTTTTGCTGGACATTGTTGTCGGGGGAGCTGTGGCGCCACCAGTCAAGTTCTTCCACACTAACCGAATCAATAATTTCTTTTTTAACCTTGCTTTATACACAGAGGCATTGTCATGTTAGAATAGAAAAGGGTCCTGTCCAAACTGTTGCTATAAAATTAGAAGCGCACAATTCACTAGAATATCATTATATGCTTTAAGATTAAGATTTGTACTCATGGAAAATACTAAAGTAGTCAAACCTGTTCATTAGAAGGGGGTGTCCCAATACTTTTGGCAATATATTATATACATATTAGAGGACGACCGATGTATCGGTTTTGCAGATTAATCGGCACCGATAGTTGATTGCTGGAACTATCGTTATCGGCAAAAAGCCATGCCGATAGTTTTCCGGGTTGCGTCCATTGCTGGAGCGGCTGAGAAGGGTCTGCTGTCATTATACAGTGCGAGAGCGGCCTCTAGTGGTTAAAATCACTGACAACACGTGCTATTTGTTTAGACACGTGAAACTGCACGCTGAACAGAGCAGGAAACTTCAGACGTTAATGCTATAGCCTTTGTGTATATATTTAAAGATGTGCATCTTTAAGCATGACAGTTGAAATTAAATGGTAACACTTTAAAATAAGAGTCCATTTGCATTAAGATTAATGAAAGCTGTGTAAGTATTGTTCCGTGTTAGAGTGTGTTAATTTCAACATTTACTATTATTATTACTACTACTACTAGTATGGTTCAGTACTGTTTTTGTTAATAAAGCACTATTTTAGTTTTTGTTCAGTATCAGTGTGGTCCAACCAAGCTATCGGTAAAATCCACTATCGGTCGACCTCTAATATATATATAGACACTAATAAGAACAATTATTAATAACAGTACACCTATAATAATAATTGATAACTGAGCACCAAATAAGTATATTAGAATGATTTCTGAAGAAGCATGACACTGAAAACTGGAGTAATGGCTACCGAGAATTCAGCTTTGCCATCACAGGACTAAATTAAACTTAACAATATTACTGTTTTACTGTATTTTTGATCAAACAAATGCAGCCTTGGTAAACATAAGAAATCATAAACATAAAAAAAATCTTAATTATTCCAAACTTTTGACCTGTAAGTGTGTACACACACTTAAACCTTATGCTCAATTACCCTTTAAATAAAATCAACAATCAGAGCTCAGCAATGTTTTTTGCTTTTTGACAACAAAAGTGGACAATATGAATGAACTATTAGCATTCAAAAAATGTAATACTGTCGCAAGTTATATATATATATATAGTTATATATATTGTTTTTTTTGTGTTTTTTAAATATATATATATATATATATTAATATGTTTATAAGGCTACATATTACTATTATATTTCACCGTTATTTGTTATTTTGTTTAATTACATGTTTCTTTATAATATAGCCTATTTAACGTTATGTATTTTCGAAAAAAAGTATTAAATCTGAGAGCGTGCACGTTTATTTCCATTTATAGGCAGTGTTGGGGAGTAACTAGTTACATGTAACGGAATTACGTAATTTAATTACAAAATAAAAGTAACTGTAATCAGTTACAGTTACTGAGAAAAAAATTGTAATTAAATTGCAGTTACTTATTAAAATGTTAAGGATTACAACGGGGGTTACATCTGCTTTTTTCACACACACTCCCACATACAGATTAAATTGATTTCTTTCATAAATTGCAGTGACTGCTCTAAAATATGAAACACCAGTGTTTCATGAGTTTAGAACATGCTTATTCGATAACTCTTTTATTTCCTATATGGGTTTATGCATAGCTATGCTTCATTTTTTTTTTTAAGATTAACTGTTTTTTTCCAAGGCATTGTTAGATTCCAGTGTTTACTGTCATAGCTATGTAAAGATTTGATTCCAAAAACAGTATCATAGCTAATAAAATATTTCTTGCTATGATTTTAAATATGTATTTAACCTCAGAATGATCTCAAAGTAAGTCTGATTTTGTGGTGGCTGTGCTTCAAAGGGGACATTGATCTTCCACAAGTTGGTATGATTCTTTAGGGTCTTCATGAACGGTCTGCAACATACTTTGGATAAAATTCCTCAGTGGTTGTGTAAAACAACACCCTTTTTAGCTTGCTCTGTTCACAGCCACTCATTTTTTGCGGGCGATTTAAAAATAATCATAAAAAATATAAAGTGTCAGACTTACTTCTTCTGGAGGTTTAGCTGGATCACGAACACGGGGTACTGATCTATCCTTGAATTTTAACTTTTTACAAAACCTGCCTTGAATTGTCCCTTGTTCAGAAAGCAGTCTGGAGTACAATGATTTGCGCAGACATAAACTAATTTAGGTGTATTCAGTGGCGCATTACCATTAAAAACAAAACGAATGCACTGCATCCTAAGTGGCGGTTGTGTACAAAATGACACAATGCTGCTCAGAAAATCAAAACGGCTTGATAATTGAGACTGTTTGGGATTTTGGGGGATTAAAAAAAAAAAGGAGTGAATGGATTTTTATCATTGCAGGGGGGTTGTGTCCACATACTGCTAAGATACATTTATATGCAAACACCACGTAAAAGTGAATTTTGCATCCAATGTCTACTTTACAATTTAAATATAATCTTAATTCAAGTGATAAAGGATTTTGAAAGTGTGACAGTAATCAGTGTTGAGTACTAGCCTACTGTAAGGTTTACCCTGCCTGGTTTACATGTTTAAAAATGATAAACAGTTGAAAACATTAGACATTTAGAAAAGTAATCAAAAAGTAATCAGTTACATTACTTTAATAAAGTAATTGAAAAATTACACTAATTACATTTTAAGTAGGGTAACTTGTAATCTGTAACCTATTACATTTCCAAAGTAACCTTCCCAACACTGTTTATAGGTAGGTATACAGGTGTGTGTGTGTGTGTGTGTGCATGTTTATGTGGTTTATGAGGACACAAATTTGTATAATAACATGGGTATGACATAGGTATTACAACGAGAAGGTGATTTATGAGGACATTTTCAGTGTCCCTGTAATTCAAAAGGCTTATAAATAATTCAGAATGAG
>NW_015505500.1:1288444-1294062 GCF_001515645.1 Sinocyclocheilus grahami
ATTTGTATAATAACATGGGTATGACATAGGTATTACAACGAGAAGGTGATTTATGAGGACATTTTCAGTGTCCCTGTAATTCAAAAGGCTTATAACTAATTCAGAATGAGTTTTTTTGAAAATCTAAAAATGCAGAAAGTTTCCTGTGAGGGGTAGGTTTAGGGGTAGGGTTGGTGTAGGGTAATAGAAAATACGGTTTGTACAGTATAAAAACCATTACGCCTATGGAGAGTCCCTATAAACCATAAAAACAAACCTGTGTGTGTGTGTGTGTGTGCGTGTGCAAACTGCTAAAATTTAATAGGCTACAATTAGTCAATAATTTTGATTTGACAGTTAAGAGATCAATTCTCTCACTTTCTTTACATTTTATTTTAGCTTAAGTGTTTAAAACGGTGTTTAAAACAATGCCTATATGTGAGACGGTTTGTGTGCACTCACTGGTTGCGTCTTGACGTCCTTTCTACATTTTTGTAGGCCAAAACGCCACGAACTGAATAGAACTGGTCAATTTGTTTTACAGACATGTACAGTACACCCCTTCGCACCGCAGCCAGAAATGCGCCGCACATGATTCGTTCCGAACACTAGGCAGACTCATTCATTCCCATCAGAAGCGTACTTCATTCACGTAAAACATGCGCTGCCGCCTTTTACCAATCCTACTACAGTGAAGGATTCATTCGTAATTATTAATTATGTCCTGGTGACGTTGCTTGGTAGCTCTCCAATGGCGAACGACTGGCTTTTGAATATTACATTTCTAATGAGGACATTGCTTTCATAAGCCTACCTTTAGCTCATGAATATTAATAGCCATGCCTCGCCATAGTAAGATTCGTAAATGAGTTGACCGGGCTGCTGAATCTTCTGCACCAGATGCATCCGAGCTCACCCACAGCCAAGTTTGCCGACTCCGCATACAGCACCGGAATTACTGACTGCAAGCTTGTTTTCTCTTTTCCCTGGATCTGATGCAATGAGTGCTTTCACTCAATTCTTGAATCCTTCGAAAATGGCTCGGAAGAATTATAATTTTGCCGTCTAATTAAACACGCATATTTTAATATTCGGTAGGGTTTTTATTCATTCGTTTTTTCACTGGTCACTGAAGCTGCACAGGACCATGGATCCTCCACCGTCTTCAGAGAAATCGCATCTCGTCAACGAAAGAAATGCCAAAATATACTCCTTAAAACTTAACAGGTAAAACGATATGAATCTATTTCAATTATTTATCTAATAATAATAGGCTAATAATAATCATTTGGGAGATGTTAGTGTGTTTCTAAAATGCATGGTCTGGAAATTGGTGCACAATTAATGATCAGAATTATCAAATTGATCTGTATGTTGTGCAGCATTGTATGGAGAATCAAACATTTAATAATAATAATTTAAAAAATGGCCATTTAAAATAGTTAAGTCTTATTGACAATATCTAAATCTTTCGCCGAAACCCACCATGTCAGCAGATTTAAACTCAGACTGATCTGGGTCCTCGTGGCATGAGCTGTGTATTCACACACACAATATTTTCCTCTACAAAGCACTTATACATATGATTTTAAGATATCCACATATCTGTTAGGGTCATAGGAATGCTGGAGTCTATCCCAGCCTTTTGGGCCACAGGCGATTTACATGATATGATGTTTGCACGTTTTATGTCTATACCTCCCTGATCAGATAGAACCAAAAACAGGTATTATAGTTTCTGTGATGGCTGATTTATAATGGTGTCACCGCACATTGTAATCTTTCCAAAATCCTCTCAACGTTACAGACCAGTCACAGCGAACAGATGCATGATATTTCCACATAATTCAAAAGCCATATGCGCCAGTGAAAGCCATCCATGTTTATTCTGCAAACAGACGTAAATTACACTGTGTATTTGTTAAGCATGCAGTGCGTGAGATGTTTAATTAAAATAATAATAAATCTATGCTTGAGTTCATTTTGGACTGTAGCCTTTTTGAGCAATGGCCTCAGGGAAGTTTAGTGAGCAGAAGAATGAACGTAGTCTACATAGCATGGCTTCCATATGGGCTAAGCTTTCCATTGTGTTTCTTAAAGTAATAAAAATCAGATGTAAAAAAACATAATTGTCATCAAACTCTTCATAGACCCGTTCTCTTCCTCTGCACGCCCTACTAAAATGACCCTAAAGCAAGCAGCCGATAGAACAGTTTCAGCACCATGGACAGATTCACTTCGGTCGTTAATATTAAAAAAGAGCAACGCGTGAACTCAGAAATGATACTTAGCACATCTACTCAGAAATGATAAATAACATACAGCCAACATGTTTAAGAAAATATTTATGAATATTATGTTATTTAAATATTATGCTCCCCGTTACTCCTCCTAATTATAAGCAGCGTCCTGGTGGTAATACATTTTTTGATTTTCGTCAGACGAAGAAATATTTGACTCAGAATTTTGGCTCATTATTAGGCATAAATAATAGGCTAGATAAATTCGAGTATTGGTGCGTAACGAAACTTCGTCCGCATTTATCACGAATAATACGAAATATGACAGGTGTATAAAAGCTGTACAAAATAGCTTTTACATTTTTGTGGAGTTTAGGATGATGTCGAGGAACAGTACGATTAAAATGCGTAAATATAGAACATTTCATCGCACAGTTTTATTCAAAACATATGTTAAACTGTGCGAGAAAATGAGTACAAGTCAGGCGATAGTTATCACAAGCGATTGAGCAAGCGGTACATTGTTCAAGTTGTGTGCAGTGAATTGCAATGAACAGGCTGCTGTTTCCATCAGTTGCATCGTGGTCTTGAGTGAGACATGGCGAGAGCTCGTGCAAAATTCAGGCTGAATTTAGATGGATGTGGCAGAGGCGTTTACTAAAGCTGCTGAAACAAATAAAGGAACACTTATCTATTTAGCTTGGTGATATATTACATTAACAAAAAGGTATTTTCAAAAATAGTACACTGATAATACATCAACAGGTCACCTGAACAAATTTCGAAGAGCATGGAACAAGGGCACCTAAGAAGTAGATGCTATCCAGAATTAGGTGTTACTCTACTCAGGAAGTGGGCATTCTGTTTTATAGAGTATTTTAACTATAATTATTACTATTATTAGGCTATGTTTTTTTTTATTCATCAACCAACAAATTCTGTTATATCAATTACAGAACATCAGAGCACAACACTTTGCACAGTCTTGATCCAGTGCCGTGTATAATATTAAAGTGCTCAGAAACTGCACTGCCACAAGATCGACAGCATGTTTCAGCCGAAAACCTTCTGCCACACTGTAAACATCTCCATATGCACCGTACTAAACAGCATGTATGCATTCAATAGGAAATAGTGTTAGATTAGAGGAGGGATATACACTGTCTTATTAAAACATACTATAAATGCTGTTAAACCTGCATGCCAGCTGTGGTTGCCAGAAATTCAGTGTAAAAAAATTTAAATAGGGTGACGTTTCAAGCATTAGGGGCCATTGGTGCCAGCTGTATTTACCGATAAGATGTTACTAATATACTTTCGAAAATATCGACAACCATTGGTTATCATCCAGCATTATAATAATAAAATAAAAAACACAAATGTACAGTTAATGGCCTAATAGGCTAACTGACTCCTCCAGGAATTAATGTAGCCTATGTTGACAAATTAAACATAAGACACCACAATGGTAAAACTAAATAATAAACATAAAATGTTATAAAAAATAAACATAGACATATACAGTAAGATTACAAAATAAGACGAAACGTAACTTAATGTATCGGCTAATCAATATGATTATAGGAACCGTAAACGATAAGGTGCCTTATGTTTTTTTTAATATTATTTTTCTAAATTGGGAACATATATATTTTTAAATGATTAGTGTTTCCATTCACATTTCTCATGCAAATAAATCTCTGCACACTTCCTAATGTCAGCACAATTACAGTAGGCCTACTGTTATATTTTAATAATACTCAACGCTCCAAATGAATTCTGATTGTGATGTCAATAAGTAGAGTAAAGGCTCAATTTCATAGTGTGTTTTGTATGTATGCTTGCTGGTCTATGTCTGCACAAAAGAAAAAACCCCATCCAGTGTATCATGTCTGTGTCCCGGTGGGGTGATTAAACAGACGCCGTGTTCCACTCGACTGCCTCCGTTCAGCAGCAGCGCTCGTGCGCCCGTGATGCAGTACTCCGGTTATCTCATGCGCACCGAGATTGCGCTTTCCGCCCCATTAGCTCCATCATAGCGTCTCTCTCATCAACACACAAGACAGAAGGTCCGAAACCCACCTTGTCAGCAGATTTAAACTCAGACTGATCTGGGTCCTCGTGGCATGAGCTGTGTATTCACACACACAATATTTTCCTCTACAAAGCACTTATACATATGATTTTAAGATATCCACATATCTGTTAGGGTCATAGGAATGCTGGAGTCTATCCCAGCCATTTGGGCCACAGGCGATTTACATGATATGATGTTTGCACGTTTTATGTCTATACCTCCCTGATCAGATAGAACCAAAAACAGGTATTATAGTTTCTGTGATGGCTGATTTATAATGGTGTCACCGCACATTGTGTGTTGTTCTTACAGTGAACGCTCAGGTTCCAAAGAAAGTTGTCCAAACTTGCCTTTGGGAAATGGCGATATGGCTGGTGCTATCGAGCTGAAGAGGCCTGTTGGAACTCATTGCCATGGAAAAAAAGCAGCATTCGTTGAGAGCCATGAGAAACGCCTTGCGAAGAAGAAGCTGTACATCGCCTCCATAGTCTGTCTGGTTTTCATGATTGGAGAAGTTGTAGGTAAGAATACTGTGCCTTTTTGGAAAAAGTAGAGTTTACTAATATGATGAAGCCAGAATCTTTGAAGAATTAGCATAAATCTAACATTATTTTTCATAAATGTAATAGACTACATTAAAAGCACATTAAAGTTAAGGCAATGTTTTACCACTGAGTAGTTCACACAAAAATGAAAAGTTGCTGAAAATGTACATACCCTCAGGCCTTCCAAGATGACTTTGTTTCTTCATCGGAACAGATTTGGAGAAATTTGGAGCATTATGGTACTTGCTCACCAATGGATCCCCTGCAGTGAATGGGTGCCGTCAGAAGCAGTCCAAACAGCTGATAAAAACATCACAATAATCCACAAGTAATCCACACAACTCCAGTAATAAGCAAATCCATCTTTAAGATCCTCTATAACATTTCTTACTCCAGTGAAAAAGTCTACTCGTCTGAATCAGGAGAGAATCAAGCACCGATTACAAGTGAAAACATTTCAAACCATTCTAAACTGATATGCTGGAGAGATTTTGATGTGAGAGGACAACAGAGGATGGACTTCTTCACCAGAGGAAACTTTATGATTATGGATTATGGATTATGGACCATTAATTAATGGACTGGAGTCATGTGGATTACTTGTGCATTATTGTGACAATTTTATCAGCTGTTTGGACTCTCATTCTGACGGCACCCATTCATTGCAGAGGATCTATTGATGAGTAAGTGACGTAATGCTACATTTCTTCAAATTTGTTCTATATATATATATATATATATATATATATATATATATATATATATATATATATATCA
>NW_015505500.1:1296918-1301117 GCF_001515645.1 Sinocyclocheilus grahami
TGGATCCTCCACCGTCTTCAGAGAAATCGCATCTCGTCAACGAAAGAAATGCCAAAATATACTCCTTAAAACTTAACAGGTAAAACGATATGAATCTATTTCAATTATTTATCTAATAATAATAGGCTAATAATAATCATTTGGGAGATGTTAGTGTGATTCTAAAATGCATGGTCTGGAAATTGGTGCACAATTAATGATCAGAATTATCAAATTGATCTGTATGTTGTGCAGCATTGTATGGAGAATCAAACATTTAATAATAATAATTTAAAAAATGGCCATTTAAAATAGTTAAGTCTTATTGACAATATCTAAATCTTTCCAAAATCCTCTCAACGTTACAGACCAGTCACAGCGAACAGATGCATGATATTTCCACATAATTCAAAAGCCATATGCGCCAGTGAAAGCCATCCATGTTTATTCTGCAAACAGACGTAAATTACACTGTGTATTTGTTAAGCATGCAGTGCGTGAGATGTTTAATTAAAATAATAATAAATCTATGCTTGAGTTCATTTTGGACTGTAGCCTTTTTGAGCAATGGCCTCAGGGAAGTTTAGTGAGCAGAAGAATGAACGTAGTCTACATAGCATGGCTTCCATATGGGCTAAGCTTTCCATTGTGTTTCTTAAAGTAATAAAAATCAGATGTAAAAAAACATAATTGTCATCAAACTCTTCATAGACCCGTTCTCTTCCTCTGCACGCCCTACTAAAATGACCCTAAAGCAAGCAGCCGATAGAACAGTTTCAGCACCATGGACAGATTCACTTCGGTCGTTAATATTAAAAAAGAGCAACGCGTGAACTCAGAAATGATACTTAGCACATCTACTCAGAAATGATAAATAACATACAGCCAACATGTTTAAGAAAATATTTATGAATATTATGTTATTTAAATATTATGCTCCCCGTTACTCCTCCTAATTATAAGCAGCGTCCTGGTGGTAATACATTTTTTGATTTTCGTCAGACGAAGAAATATTTGACTCAGAATTTTGGCTCATTATTAGGCATAAATAATAGGCTAGATAAATTCGAGTATTGGTGCGTAACGAAACTTCGTCCGCATTTATCACGAATAATACGAAATATGACAGGTGTATAAAAGCTGTACAAAATAGCTTTTACATTTTTGTGGAGTTTAGGATGATGTCGAGGAACAGTACGATTAAAATGCGTAAATATAGAACATTTCATCGCACAGTTTTATTCAAAACATATGTTAAACTGTGCGAGAAAATGAGTACAAGTCAGGCGATAGTTATCACAAGCGATTGAGCAAGCGGTACATTGTTCAAGTTGTGTGCAGTGAATTGCAATGAACAGGCTGCTGTTTCCATCAGTTGCATCGTGGTCTTGAGTGAGACATGGCGAGAGCTCGTGCAAAATTCAGGCTGAATTTAGATGGATGTGGCAGAGGCGTTTACTAAAGCTGCTGAAACAAATAAAGGAACACTTATCTATTTAGCTTGGTGATATATTACATTAACAAAAAGGTATTTTCAAAAATAGTACACTGATAATACATCAACAGGTCACCTGAACAAATTTCGAAGAGCATGGAACAAGGGCACCTAAGAAGTAGATGCTATCCAGAATTAGGTGTTACTCTACTCAGGAAGTGGGCATTCTGTTTTATAGAGTATTTTAACTATAATTATTACTATTATTAGGCTATGTTTTTTTTTATTCATCAACCAACAAATTCTGTTATATCAGTTACAGAACATCAGAGCACAACACTTTGCACAGTCTTGATCCAGTGCCGTGTATAATATTAAAGTGCTCAGAAACTGCACTGCCACAAGATCGACAGCATGTTTCAGCCGAAAACCTTCTGCCACACTGTAAACATCTCCATATGCACCGTACTAAACAGCATGTATGCATTCAATAGGAAATAGTGTTAGATTAGAGGAGGGATATACACTGTCTTATTAAAACATACTATAAATGCTGTTAAACCTGCATGCCAGCTGTGGTTGCCAGAAATTCAGTGTAAAAAAATTTAAATAGGGTGACGTTTCAAGCATTAGGGGCCATTGGTGCCAGCTGTATTTACCGATAAGATGTTACTAATATACTTTCGAAAATATCGACAACCATTGGTTATCATCCAGCATTATAATAATAAAATAAAAAACACAAATGTACAGTTAATGGCCTAATAGGCTAACTGACTCCTCCAGGAATTAATGTAGCCTATGTTGACAAATTAAACATAAGACACCACAATGGTAAAACTAAATAATAAACATAAAATGTTATAAAAAATAAACATAGACATATACAGTAAGATTACAAAATAAGACGAAACGTAACTTAATGTATCGGCTAATCAATATGATTATAGGAACCGTAAACGATAAGGTGCCTTATGTTTTTTTTAATATTATTTTTCTAAATTGGGAACATATATATTTTTAAATGATTAGTGTTTCCATTCACATTTCTCATGCAAATAAATCTCTGCACACTTCCTAATGTCAGCACAATTACAGTAGGCCTACTGTTATATTTTAATAATACTCAACGCTCCAAATGAATTCTGATTGTGATGTCAATAAGTAGAGTAAAGGCTCAATTTCATAGTGTGTTTTGTATGTATGCTTGCTGGTCTATGTCTGCACAAAAGAAAAAACCCCATCCAGTGTATCATGTCTGTGTCCCGGTGGGGTGATTAAACAGACGCCGTGTTCCACTCGACTGCCTCCGTTCAGCAGCAGCGCTCGTGCGCCCGTGATGCAGTACTCCGGTTATCTCATGCGCACCGAGATTGCGCTTTCCGCCCCATTAGCTCCATCATAGCGTCTCTCTCATCAACACACAAGACAGAAGGTCCGAAACCCACCTTGTCAGCAGATTTAAACTCAGACTGATCTGGGTCCTCGTGGCATGAGCTGTGTATTCACACACACAATATTTTCCTCTACAAAGCACTTATACATATGATTTTAAGATATCCACATATCTGTTAGGGTCATAGGAATGCTGGAGTCTATCCCAGCCTTTTGGGCCACAGGCGATTTACATGATATGATGTTTGCACGTTTTATGTCTATACCTCCCTGATCAGATAGAACCAAAAACAGGTATTATAGTTTCTGTGATGGCTGATTTATAATGGTGTCACCGCACATTGTGTGTTGTTCTTACAGTGAACGCTCAGGTTCCAAAGAAAGTTGTCCAAACTTGCCTTTGGGAAATGGCGATATGGCTGGTGCTATCGAGCTGAAGAGGCCTGTTGGAACTCATTGCCATGGAAAAAAAGCAGCATTCGTTGAGAGCCATGAGAAACGCCTTGCGAAGAAGAAGCTGTACATCGCCTCCATAGTCTGTCTGGTTTTCATGATTGGAGAAGTTGTAGGTAAGAATACTGTGCCTTTTTGGAAAAAGTAGAGTTTACTAATATGATGAAGCCAGAATCTTTGAAGAATTAGCATAAATCTAACATTATTTTTCATAAATGTAATAGACTACATTAAAAGCACATTAAAGTTAAGGCAATGTTTTACCACTGAGTAGTTCACACAAAAATGAAAAGTTGCTGAAAATGTACATACCCTCAGGCCTTCCAAGATGACTTTGTTTCTTCATCGGAACAGATTTGGAGAAATTTGGAGCATTATGGTACTTGCTCACCAATGGATCCCCTGCAGTGAATGGGTGCCGTCAGAAGCAGTCCAAACAGCTGATAAAAACATCACAATAATCCACAAGTAATCCACACAACTCCAGTAATAAGCAAATCCATCTTTAAGATCCTCTATAACATTTCTTACTCCAGTGAAAAAGTCTACTCGTCTGAATCAGGAGAGAATCAAGCACCGATTACAAGTGAAAACATTTCAAACCATTCTAAACTGATATGCTGGAGAGATTTTGATGTGAGAGGACAACAGAGGATGGACTTCTTCACCAGAGGAAACTTTATGATTATGGATTATGGATTATGGACCATTAATTAATGGACTGGAGTCATGTGGATTACTTGTGCATTATTGTGACAATTTTATCAGCTGTTTGGACTCTCATTCTGACGGCACCCATTCATTGCAGAGGATCTATTGATGAGTAAGTGACGTAATGCTACATTTCTTCAAATTTGTTCTATATATATATATATATATATATATATATATATATATATATATATATATATATAACAAAAATGCAAGATATTAATTT
>NW_015505500.1:1301370-1308501 GCF_001515645.1 Sinocyclocheilus grahami
TATATATATATATATATATAACGTAAATGCAAGCTATTAAATTTGCTATGTCTTTGAATGCCAAAGTTGTTCTCCTCACAATAAATGCCCTGGTTGCATTTCACAACCAAGTAAGTGATGAATTAAGCAATTTGCCATTGTAGCACAAAATTACTTGAAAAATGCTGGATCAAAACCTGTCCTTGACTCATATTAAATGCGATAAGCAGGCTTTTCTGTGTTTTGTTCAGCCTGTACAGCACTTTTTTGTTCAAGTCAGCATTCACAATCCAAGTACTCTTTAAAATAATTATGAGTCATTCTCTCTTTTAAACTACAGATGATGTATGCTGTGTTAGCTTTCTCCAAAGCCTTTTGTGCCTCACTTCAGTAATGTTTTCAGACTATAATAAAATAAAGACATTTTATAATGAATAACATTTACAGTGAATGCACTATGGTGGATTATAAAAGCAAATCATCTCTATCTACACTCTTAAAGATAAAGATTCTTTATTGGCATTGATGGTTCCATGAAGATCCTTTAACATCCATGGATGCTTCCCCTTGCACTAATGGCTCTTTACAGGCTTACATTTTTAAAACGTTCTTCACACTAAGACAAAAATGGTTCTTTTAAGAACTGTTCACTGAAAGGTTCTTTGGGAAACCAAAAATGGCATCTTTTATTCTATGGCATCACTGTGAAGTCTTTATTTTTTAAGAGTGTATCTCTCTAATAGTTATTTATTTTTCTCTGCTGTTCTTGTGATGCAGGGGGTTATCTAGCACACAGCTTGGCCATTATGACCGATGCAGCCCACCTTCTGACAGATTTTGGCAGTATGATGGTCAGTCTTTTCTCCTTGTGGATCTCCTCAAGGCCACCAACCAAGATAATGAACTTTGGCTGGCACAGATCAGGTTAGTCCAACCCATTGCCTTCATTATGTTCCTATATATGCTGTTTTTTTCCATGTGCGTAAATAGGAGAAATTTCAAAGAATCGTTACATAACTTTTTTCCATACAACAGTAGTTCATAGTGAACACATTTGTCTGTCAAGCACCAAAATCAACAAAAAAATATCACAGAATAAATGAATTGTTGTGCTATATTCGACATCTTCTGAAGTTATGGGATAGCTTTGGATGAGAAGCAGACTGAAATTTAAGTCATTACTATTCCTTTAAAGCAGATTTTAAGACTTCGCTAAATCCAGTTGTGATGCTAAACCATATTTGTCTCAAATGAACATCTCACAGAGATTCTGGGAGCCCTGATATCTGTGATGTCCATCTGGATCGTGACTGGGGTGCTGGTGTATCTTGCCATTGAGAGGGTAATAAAAAATGATTTTGAAATCGAAGGCCACGTGATGCTCATCACCTCAGGTTGTGCAGTCGTGGTCAACATCATGTGAGTAGACGGACACTGGAATTATAACAAGCTAGATGCTGCTGCTGCTTCTTCTGAGACCAATGTTAGCGACACACTAAAACATGCAATATGCTAAATTATGCTAGAAACATGCTAGCAATGTGCTAAAACGTTTTCTCTCTCTTTCAAACCTCAAGCTTTCCAAAGGTTATTTCAGACAAGGCTCTGTCAAAATTTGACATTAAACTTTGTCGTTTTTTTTAATATGGAATCTCTATTAGAAATAAAGTCAAAATTCAGATATTTAATTAGCAATTGTGGAATGTACAGATATTTGAAAAAATGAAACGGTAAAACTAGAATTTTGTTTAATTGATATGCTTTTGTGTGCATTATTGTTTATATTCCAGAATGGCCTACATTCTGCACCATTCCACGACCTTCCACAGTCACGGTTCAGGCTACCACAAGATTGATGAGAATGGGATGAGCCCTGTGGGCCATGGCCACTCCCACAGCCTCCTGGGTAATCATGGGAACACCAGTGTCAGAGCAGCATTTATTCATGTTTTGGGGGATCTCTTACAGAGCTTTGGAGTGATGGTGGCCGCCATCATTATCTACTTCAGGGTAAATGAACACTGATAAAAAGAATTATCCCAAAAATGTGTCTTACCTCTTTCAATCCCTTAAAGCCCAATATAAAATGGCATTCAGTCCAATTAACCTCCACGTGCCAATGAATTAGATTAATTTGTGTAAATAATGGAACCCTTTAGAATAGTGTTCAATGATGAATCATGCACAGTAAGAGTCATTTATAAAAGCAAAAAAGGTAAATTAAATTGTTTTTAAATATTTTATCTTATTTAATGGCTTGAGCATGTTTAATGAAAAAGAAAATAAATTCTAAACGAATTATTTACACTCATGTTTAAAAGTCAGTACGATTTTTTTGAAAGACAAATATTTTTAATCAGCAGAATGCATTAAAGACATTAAATATATTAAAGTAAAAACAGTAAAGACATCTATAATATTAAAAAAAGTTTTCTATTTCAAATATATTTAAATGCTGAATGCTGTTGTTTTGAACTTTATATTCTGATAAAGACCGCATCACAGTCTCTACTAAATAATTAAGCAGCACAACTGTTTTCAACATTGATAAAAAATAAGAAATTGAGCACCAAATCAGGAAATTGGAAGGATGTCCGAAACATTTCAGCTTTGGCATCACAGGAATAAATTCCATTTTAAAATATACTAAAATAATAAAAGTTATTTTCAATTGTAATAGTATTTCTCAATGTTACTCTTTTTACTGTATTTTGATCAAATAAATGCAGCCTTATTGAACATAAGAGCCCTTTCAAAAATTGTACTGACCCCCAATTTTTGGACAACAGTGTGTATGCTTTTTTTTTAGATAATCAAATTGAATTCTCTTGAAAAGGAAGAGGACACTGAATTCTTTTCATGACTCTTGAAAGCACTTGAGTGGAGAATGTTTCTTCTGACATTTGTAGTCTAATTCATTTTGACACTTTGCGAAGAACCATCTGATTTTGTTCTTTAATGCATCAGTGCCCCCTATTCTCTCTCCACCTTCTAATGCAGCCAGAATACAAAGTAGCCGATCCCATCTGCACTTTCCTCTTCTCTGTGTTCGTCCTGTGTACCACAACTACCATCCTGAGAGATGTCTTCCGCATTCTCATGGAGGGTAAATTTGCTCATTTAATAATTTAACTACGGTTACCTTATTCTCAATCACTTAAAATATGCATGCAATGTCAGTATATTTTCGGTTGCATAATACATGTGGTTTAATTTTCTGCATTTAAAGGTGAAGTGCAGACAAATTTCCCAAACGACGAGTCCCAAAAAAATTGAAAAAAGAAAATGACACACATCACCCTTAAATTCAAACTATGAGTTTCTCAGACAGGTTTGCCTCTATCTTTGTAAACTCAGTGCCATGTGTCTGTGTTCAGGGGCACCCAAAGGTATAGAGTTTAATTCAGTGAAGGAGGTTCTGCTGTCTCTGAAAGCAGTGAAGGCCATGCATAGCCTACATCTATGGGCTCTCACCATTGGCCAGAGTCTGCTGTCTGTTCACATAGCTATTGGTAAGTTTATTAAATAACACCTGCTTCACAGCATTGTTTTATAGTTATTCTTTAACTGTTCATTTGTCTTGTTAAAAGCGATGTTAAAGGTGTCCGTTTTGTGCCTCATTTGTGTCCCCACTGATATAACTACTGATTTAATTACAGGACATGTCATTTAGTACATCATTTTTTATATATTATTTAAGTGTGAAATTAAACATTTGAAAATAAAATTATTATTTTTGTAATTTTTTATTATTATTTAAATGTAAAAAAAAAATGTTTTTATATGAATATTAAATTTCAATTTGCATGTCTCCATTTATTACCATTACATTTTAATGGGTTTAAATTTGACTTACATTTAGCTGTTTTTACAGTTTTTTTATTTATAATACAAATTAAGAACCCTATGGTTCAAATTGAATTTAATATTTTATTATTTATTTACTATTATTATTTGATTACAGTATATTGTCCTCAAGGTCAATTTTTTTTTTCTTTTTGGTGAGTGTGGGAAGGGGGAATAAGTTGACACATATCATGAAATTAAATGCAGATGTAATTCCTGAATTCCCAATTTTCTAGGCATTTAAAATTTCTTACAATTTCTATTCACAAATGGCACCTGATAATGACCCTAATTCCTTTTGCATTTCATGTTTTCATTCGTTTTAAATTCGTTTTCATATGACCTTTAAAAGTGCAGCATCATCTATTTAGGCTAAACTAACTGTGTCCTCCCCCCCCCATTTTAGACGAGAACGCTGACCCTCATAGTGTCTTAAAGGAAGCCACTGAACTCCTTCAGACCAAATTTGGCTTTTACAGCACAACCATTCAAGTGGAGCCTTATTGCGAAGACATGATCCACTGCGCCCAGTGCCAGGACCCTATGGACTAAGTTCTCCAAGCGCATCGGTGAGAGGAGGCTGCCTGTATAAAATGTATGCACACATATTAAGCTTCATTAAGGGTCCAAGCCAGAAATGGAAACACTGTGCAAATGTCTCATCTACATATCACTACGAATATGTACATGCCAAATGCATTTTTATCGAGTAACAAGAAAATTTAAAAAAGAGAGATTTCACACTGTGCCATCTTAAAAGTGCATCTTCAGCATCAAAAATGCATTGGTTTATGGGAGGAATAGCTTTAAAATGAAGTGTTGATGTTCAGTTTTACATACTGTATGCAAAGATCAACTGAATTGAGCGGCAGCACATAAATATGAGGCCTGGAGGCATCACTGTGAGCATTTTTATTGTGACTTTGCAAGGTTTTGCTTGGCCAGCTGGCATCGTACATTACAGCAGAAGTGTACTGTAATTGCCTGTCTGTGGTCTTGGGAGGGTAAAAGATGGGTATTGACATGACTTCCTTAAAAACAATTAAAATAGGGTTTATTATGCCCCAGCCAGCCTTGCGTCCGCTGTCAGCATGGTTCTCTAATTAATGTGAATGTCCGCCAAACTACGGCATGATGTTGTAGGGCTTAAAAAGAAATTGTGCTCAAGTGTAATTATGGATTTTGTTGGCGATCTCTCACTAATGTCTTGTCTCATGGTACAATACTATTTGCAAAAGCAAGCGGGTGATTAACTCTGTTCTTCCTCACTGGCTGTGATAGTGAAGGTGCTGTTGTGGTTTTCATGTGGCTTTGAAAGAACAGAGGAGTCAAAATGGCTGATGAATGAAACAACTAAGAGAGATATTAAAGGTGAAGTGTGTAACTATCCTGGTTTCATGTGCAGAAATTAGTATAAGTAAAACATTTGTAGGATATCCCAACAAATTCATTTTCAGCAGCCATTAATAGTCTTCAAAGAATAAATTTCATTTTAAAATATTAATAAATTGCATAATTAAAATAGAAATGTTTTTTTTACTGTATTCATTTCCACTGTATCAACATTTCCCTGAATCATTATTTGATCACTGTCAAAAGTGATATAAAATGCAATTTTATACCATATTTAGATGATAAGTGGACACCGCTTGCTGATTTATACATGCAGTGTAGTATAACATCCTAACACATTTCTGGATGTATAGAATATTTTGATGTACTACATTTGCAAAATGTGCAGTATACAACAGAGCACTGTACTGTTTTCCAGCATTAATGCAATTAAACGGACCTTCCATCAAATGTGATGAACGAAGTGATAGCAATATCAACTATAATTTTTAAAAATGTTTTGCCTCATTTGAACAAACTGATAAAAATAAAGATATTTTTACACACCAATTGATTAAAACTGTAGAATATACACTACAGTGCACACATAGTAATATTAAATATTCCATTCTAAGCATAGCCAAGTTTGAACAACAGAAAAGGAGTGGAAGGAAAAAAAACTTTTGACTGGAATCATTCATTAATTTTGCAGTCTTAGATGGCGCTAGTAGTGGCACAGAAATTACACACTTCACCTTGCTATGATGCTGTTGTGGGTCACTCTGGTCTTTCAAAGTCAAGCATGCTTCACACCCTCCATACACTCATGTCTTCAGGCTCTGTCCAGCCGTGGTCTGCGATGACGCACACACACACACACACAAACACACGTTTTGCACAGGATTTCCATCTCTGATCTCGGTGCCGCCACACTGCCGCAATGACTCTATGACATTCCAGCAAGTGGTGCAACACGTTTCTCATGTCTCTGTAGTTCAACACTGAGGTAATGGCAGTAACACACAATAACGTAGCACATGATTTCTGAATGTCTTTTAAAAAACATTTTTAATTTAAACCACGGTTTTCTTTTAATTCTTATTTTGGTAACAACTTTCAGAGCCCCTAAATGTGCACTAATGTTCATTTACATTATATGTGAAGATTTTATATAAATAGAACACAGAATATGATTTTAAACTAATAAAAGACACACTTGACAGATAATTATTGTGTTTTAAAGCTTGCTTGTACTGATAAAATGTAGCCATTGTGATCTGTTGTGGCGTTGTGAAAGAGTTTTAAGGGTTTGCTTTGCATGGTTGCTTTGTTTTTTTAAGTGAATGCGATTTAGATGGCCAGTCATCATAAATGATCAACCGAAGGACCTCGCAATCTCACTGAAATTCATTAAATTCTATATTTTGTCTATTTGTTTTGATAAAATGAATATATATTTTAAATGTGAATATCACAGTCATTTATAAAACAAGAGAGAGCGAACAAAATGATAATATGAAAGGACCAATGTATAAGCAGTATATTTTTGATAATGTTGGGGTTGATGTGCCAAAGCTCTGCTTTAAAGGGGTTATATGATGTGATTAAAATTTTTCCTTTCTCTTTGAAGTGTTACAAGCTCTTGGTGCATAAAGAAGATCTGTAAAGTTGCAAAGACTAAAGTCTCAAATCCAAAGAGATATTCTTTATAAAAGTTAAGAGTCAGTCACACCTACCTAAAACGGCTCATTCTAACACGCCCCCACATATCTAGGTCACTATCTGGGAAGATTTGCATAACGCCGCCCAAATGTTCACGCAAAGAAAAAAGGCATAACTTTTATTCTCACTGTAGTATTGTTGTTGCTGCCGCAATGTCGTGAAGGTGCTTTGTGTTTCGTTGTGAAAGCGAAACTACTTTGTTTGGCCTTACAAAAGAGGACGATATCCGCTTCGTCATGCCTGGAGCTGATC
>NW_015505500.1:1308569-1349571 GCF_001515645.1 Sinocyclocheilus grahami
CTGAAGTAGCAAAACAGCCCCAGACCATCACACTACCACCACCATGTTTTACTGTTGGTATGATGTTCTTTTTCTGAAATGCAGTGTTACTTTTATGCCAGACGTAATGGGACACACACCTTCCAAAAAGTTCAACTTTTGTCTCGTCAGTCCACAGAGTATTTTCCCACAAGTCTTGGGGATCATCAAGATGTTTTCTGGCAAAACTGAGACGAGCCTTTATGTTCTTTTTGCTCAGCAGCGGTTTTCGTCTTGGCACTCTGCCATGCAGACCATTTTTGCCCAGTCTTTTTCTTATGGTGGAGTCATGAACACTGGCCTTAACTGAGGCAAGTGAGGCCTGCAGTTCTTTGGATGTTGTTGTGGGGTCTTTTGTGACCTCTTGGATGAGTCGTAGCTGTGCTCTTGGGGTAGTTTTGGTCGGCCGGCCACTCCTGGGAAGGTTCTCTACTGTTCCATGTTTTTGCCATTTGTGAATAATGGCTCTCATTGTGGTTCGCTGGAGTCCCAAAGCTTTAGAAATGGCTTTATAACCTTTTCCAGACTGATAGATCTCAATTAATTTCTTTCTCATTTGTTTCTGAACTTCTTTGGATCTCGGCATGATTTCTAGATTTTGAGGATCTTTTGGTCTACTTCACTTTGTCAGGCAGGTCCTATTTAAGAGATTTCTTGATTGCGAACAGGTGTGGCAGTAATCAGACCTGGGTGTGGCTAGAGAAATTGAACTCAGGTGTGATAAACCACAGTTTTAACAGGGGGGCAAACACTTCTTCACACAGGGCCATGTAGTTTTGGATTTAGTTTTCCCTTAATAATAAAAACCTTCATTTAAAAACTGCATGTTGTGTTTACGTGTGTTATCTTTGACTAATATTTAAATTAGTTTGATGATCTGGGGCCAACACTTTTTCACACCACTGTATATAAATGACCTATTAGCCATTGCTACGGATTAAGAGTTATCTTACATTTAGTTACTGGTAACATGAGCGAAATTTCATTGTCAGTTGTCAATAGAGATGAAGCACCACTCAGACAAAAACGTATTTTAAACTGAGTAGTTTTCTGTTGATCAACAAGTGAATTTGCGCAAATTGGAAAAAATTGAAAACGAGCGAAATCTTTGTGACCTATTTCACCCTCAGGTGAAACTTCCATTCGCGCGATATTCCTAATGACTGGTACAACGGAGCAATGGTAATAGTGACCGCACCTTTATAAGTTACTTTTTTTTTAAACCATCTTCTCAAGTGTCTTATATCATTAGATCTATTTGGTAATATTATTAAACAGCACATAATATTTTAGAGAGACAACCAAAAACATCACAGAATTCATCAAATCTATTTCGAATAGGATACTTACCGCTTTCGCCGTTTTTCACTTCCTGCATGATGTCTTGAGGGATTGGCTTTTGTGAAAGGCTCTAAAAACCTATTGTTTTTCCTGAAAACCAATAAATTGCTTATTAAAATAACATAGGACACACCTTTCTATTGATTTCTTTATAAATAGACCTTTTTCCATATGAAAAGCATAATAAAATAAAACTAATACGATTCACATCTTAACAAATTGTGAG
The DNA here is from genome assembly GCF_001515645.1 of Sinocyclocheilus grahami. NCBI lineage: Eukaryota > Metazoa > Chordata > Actinopteri > Cypriniformes > Cyprinidae > Sinocyclocheilus > Sinocyclocheilus grahami. The sequence continues at coordinate 1,310,155 of NW_015505500.1, forward strand.
TATATTTTATTTAATATGATTAAAATACATGTAGCCTACTGAAAATGTACTGCATAACAGGAATAACCTGCATGTGTTCATATGCTTCTGATTTTAAGGGTTTTTAATTAAAATGTTGTTCCAGGATCAACAAAAGATTTTGATCCAGGAACGTGTCTTCCTACTTGCATTTTTAAACATAAGGTTGTATAGCTTATGCAACCTTACATCTCTGGGAAACAATCAATAATCAGATATTCTTAAATTAAACTAAAATACATAGGATTCATATTAGTCATACAACAAGAGTGGGAAAACCTCAAAGTATTATTAGCTAGAATAAGTCAGAGACTTATTGAATATTGCACACAGTGTCACGACTCAAAAGGTAAGATGAATATGAGAAATCCAAAATCAATTTCAGATGCAGGTGCACTCAACCTAATGGAAGCTTCAAAACTGATAGCAGAGCGCGAGATGGTACATCATCGGTCATGTTTTTGACATGTTCTGCGTTTTTTGTGTCATGAACTGAAAGACATTAATGTTGTTCCGTGGAAACTGTAAATAATCGACATGATTATTTTTGTCGTGCCTCAGATTTGTGTATGTGTACTGTATATACATTAGCTTCTTGTATAAACTTGTGTATAAATGTCCTGTGTGTAAATGTTTTATCCTTTATGTGACTACATAAAGCCACTATATAACCAGAAACTAATGATGGATATTTAATTTTTACATTCTTTTAATTTTATGTCTGAACCTCTACTCAGATTAATTAGTAATTACAAAGGTCTGTTTAACCTTTTGTTCCTGCATGTCCTCTGTGGGTCACTGGACTATACTGCCAGCAATAAAGGATTTCAGCACAGCTCTAATTACTCTGTGCATGTGGCTCTGCTCAACAATAAACAAGTCTGCTGCTGGAAGACATCCAGTTCTGCCTGTAACTTTCTCCTTGGCCACAATTCTTTCTGAAATTAAGTTCCTGAATGAAAGTTTGATCTTCAAACTTTTAGATATATCTTACATGGCATTTTACAACAAAATAGATAAAGAAAGAATAATTTAAAAACAATCTATCCATCCATCCATCATTTTAATAATTAAACCATCTACACTGAACAAAATTATAAAAGCAACACTTTTGTTTTTGCCCCTATAATGAAAATATTTGTACGTATGCATGCATGTGTACTGTGTATATTTAATGTGTACATAAATATACAAATGTACATGTATATATTTTAGAAATATATATATATATATATATATATATAAAAAATAACATTTTTCATTTGATTTTTCACAAATTATATCAGCATACCATTATGAGTGATAATTTGAATTAATCAAAACTGAATTTCTAGTAGAATTTCGTAGCACACCAACTACAAATTTACTTTATACAGAGAAATAACTAATCATTATATCAATCAAACGCAAGTGGGCATTTCTTACAATCCTTCTAACTATTCCTTACTGTGTCTTATTCAGAAAAATTCACCTTCTCAATCTACACAGGCTGCTTTCCTGCTCTCCTCCCATCATCCACTCTAATCCAGAGTGACATTTTCCTAATTTTACAGGCCATTAGCTTCCGTCCATCTTCTTGCTTAACTCTCAGCAAACCACCCACTCTTTCACTGGCCTGTGCAAATACAGCAGTGCACTGACTCTGCTTACACACAACTATAGCTTATCTAAAACCAGTAACAATACAGCTAATACAGAATCAGTCTACACAAGGTGATTGTTGATGGATCACCTATATGGGGAACATAGAACCAAAATCTTATATTACATAATGAAAGCATTTATCATATTTTTTTTTAAACACAGCTCTCTTGAATACTTGATTTTGATTGGTCTACGGCAGATCCTCTTGGTCTAGCAGCTGGTCAACAACTATAAAAAATCCCCTCGCATTTCAGATGTTATCCTGACATAAGACAGGAATCAGATGCAGCTGGCATGCAGATTTTCAGGTTATTTCACAGCTCTACACTGATAGGGTGCTGCAGGTGTCAGTGAGGGCCTCAGCTGGGCTTGTAAACTGCTGTATAGATAAATGCAATCTTACCTTGTAGAGCGCGCTCAATGGCATCTGGTCCACTTTAGCAACACCTTTGACCTCATGCTGGTGCAGGTGCTTCATCATGGCCCGATTTTCACTCTTAGCAAAGTTCCCCTGAGAGAAAACAAACAAACAAACAAAAAACTGTGTGTGAATACCCGCTCCAGAATTAAGCAAGCACTAGATTAGGCATAGCTTTACCATTCCCACACTTATTGTAGAGGGTATCATCGACTACTTCACATTACAATCCACATCACGTTCAAAATGTCACAATATCATAACTAGATCGCTACTGAAACCCAGCGCGTCTAGTTTCAATCTATCATCTTGAGTTTGATTTACTTTTGCATATTACAGTGCATCATTGGCCATGTTCACAAAGCAACAGAAAAAAGATTGTCATTGTGGTTTGGAGCCAAATATGGTTTTTATACATCTTTTGTGAAAACCTTTCTTTTGATGAAAGAGTGACAAGTGTATTCTAGAAATGAAAATACTATGACAGTATGTGACTTAAAAATAATGACTTAAAGTTCAGTCTTTTCCTCACAAAGCTAGAGCAAGATGATGGATACTAAAATTGTAGATAACGCAATAATTATTTTCATGTTATTCCTGATTAACAATAAATGGCTGGTTATAATATTTTAACATTATAATGTTAATATTCTGTGTAATAAATAAATTTAAAAAACGCAAAAAAAAATTACAATATTTAAAAATGTAAAGTTTTTAATCATTTTTTCAGTATGGAAAATGTTAAGATTTGTTGTAATGTACATGTAAAATAGATGTAAATAAGCATCTGTGCAATATTAAATTATTATGAAAAATACAATTATATATATATAAATATATAAAATAACATACCATAAGTACCATATTTAGTACTGTCCTGTGAATAAGATATTTCACATAAAAGATGTCTATATGTAGCTGAATTGATAAAAATGACCCCATTCCAAATTTCACATAGACCTACGCTTAATTCTTAATACTGTGTATCATTACTTAGATGTTTTGTGATGGTTGAGGCCCCAGAAGGAAACAATGCAGTATGGAGGTGAAAACTTTTGAAAAGGATGAAGATGTGTACATTTTTCTTATTTTAAGTATCATATTTTTTTCCATTTAGTACTGCCCTTCAGAAGCTACAAAAGATCCCTACATGTTTCCAGAAGACAAAATAAGTAAAATTTTCCACAATCTCCAAATTCAGAAAGTTTTCACCCAGGACAGTTCAATTAGCCCAATTCAAACAGCTCTGGACTGAGTTTCCCAAAAGCATCATAAGCCTAAGAAGATCGTAGAACCAACGGCACCAATGGTTTCTACGATCAACTTAGTTCACAACACTTTTGGGAAACGCAGCCCTGGCCTGTTCCAGACCGTGGCCTCAAAGTGGACATGTGCAGTGTGCCGTGGATGGACGGATGGATGGGGGTGGAGCGCTGGAGCGTGAGACGGCAGAACAGATGGAGCATCTCTGTGATGGGGGGTAGGCCTCCAGGCGGGCATGACTTTAAATTAATGAAGGGTGCAGAACTTAATCAACATATAACACATATGATGCACGATGAATCTCATAGGGATATGAGAGAGAGGGGCGCCACTATGCTAACATGCAGACTTCTCCTCCACTCGCTCAGGTGTGCTGGGAAAATAACAAAGCCAATAAATCTAATCCGGCCACAGCACCTGCACAGTCCGCGTGTAATGATCTGTGGAATAGGCTGCAGTACACAGTCGGTATCACACACAGCTTATACACACACTACCGCTATCATATTCACACATTAATGAGGCCACTAATGGATTTTTACATGGTCTTGCAAACACATACATACAAGTCAATGTTGTACACAGAAAAACATACAGAAAATCAAGGGCGTATCAACTATTATAACTGGGGTGGACATGTCCCTCCCACTTCCAGCAATTTACACCCATTGTTGTTGAGTATTAAAGGGATAGTTCAACCAAAAATAAATATTCTGTCATGATGTACTTACCCTCATGTCATTCCAACCCTTTGGTTAACACAAATTGTAATATTTTTAAATGACACCTAAGAGGTTTCTGTCCCTCCATTGAAAGTCTCAGTAAATAAAACTAAAATACCCCCAAAAAGATCAAAAAAGGTCATAAAACTATAATCTATATGAATCAGATGGTTTAATCCAAGTCTTGTGAAGAGATACAATCACTTTATATGATGAACTGATTTATTTTAGGATTTCATTTACATCTAAATAATGATTGGCACAAATACATGCACATATTGTAAACACAGAAGTTTGTGTTTACAAATCTCATTGTTTCTTCTGTATCCCATATGAGATGTATGTGTGTTTGTGTGTTAAAAGCTAAAATCATATAAAGCAATCATATCTTTTCAGAAGACTTGGATTACATGGCAGGCTTCATACAGATTCTTTTTACAAGCCTTTATGAACGTTTTGGATTCTTTTAAGATCTAGTATTTCAATGGACAAACAGAAACCACAGGTTTAATTAAAAATATCTAAATTTGTGGTTTGACGATTAACCAAAGGCTATGGTTTGGAATGGCATGAGGGTGAGTAAACGATGACAGAATTAAAATTTTTGGATGAAAGTCATATAAAACGGCACCTCCGAGTAACTCTAACATGGCTAGTGCCAGCCCGCTTTTCAACAAATCAGTAGCTCAAACTTTAGAGCATGGCAATAGCATGGGTTTGATTCCCAGGGAAAACAAGAACTGACAAATTGTAAACATGTGCCTTGAATGCAGTGTAAGTTGCTTTGGATAAAAGTGTGTCTGCCAAATGCATTATATAATTAATATTCATGATCCTGCCTGATAAGGTTTGCAGTGCACCACATTACTGTTTTTTAAAAAACTATTTTGTGCAGAGCTCTGGTAAAAATGAAAGAAAGGTGATTATGTGGCAACAAAAGATCAATACTACATCATTTCCCAAGCACAGAGACCTTGTCATGAAGAAAACTGCTCAACGATGGAATTAAACAATGACTGCACAAAAGTCATTTAAAAGACATCTTTTTGAGTTTCTCACCAGGTCCAAGTCATGAAAGTGGAGATAGTACTTTCTGATTGCTCCTTTGTAACTCAGTGGCTCCTTCCTAGGATTACTTGCAGCATTTTCCACTTCCTCCTCCTCCTGTTCCTTATCTCCAGGCCTCTGACCGGGTTGAAACTGGACCATGTCAGTCCTGTACACTGACTATGTGGGTTGAGCAAAATAGTCAATGTTAATGAAAGGTTTCCCTATGTGGGAATTCAGATAAAGTGATAAAGAAACATACATATCTCCGTCGTCTGATAGTGTTGGGGTCGATGTCCATTTCAGGAAGCGAACTAAATAAACAATCTCCTCCATTGTCCACAACGGCAAAAGTATTTATCCAATCAGACATAGAAAGGCTCTGAAAAAAGTTGTGTCATTATTAAACCATATTGTCAGTACTAAATCATGTAGAGACGTTGTGAAATGTCTACATACCCAAATAGTGGCTTTTCTAGGACACACAAAGTAAGGCTTGATTCCGAGGTAACCTGAATCAAAATAGTGAACCCCATGTTGTCCAAACCTACACAGTGCAAAGGCAAATGATTATTTAATATAAATATAAATATGTTGCCTGACTTAAAACTTCAAAATATCATATAGACTAACGTGGCAAAGCAACACTCTTGAGCCATCAGGATGCCGCTCCAAAAGAGGGGCCAGTACACTTCAGTGGACAAGCAGCGCTTTACTGCCAAAAGAGGCACGTAGGTTTTTCTCACATCCCACATTTTTGCCATGCGGTCATCTCCGACTGTCACCAACAAGTTACTGCCAACAACAGCACACAACAATAGCAGATAAAAACATTATACACGGTTATTCACACTTTTTTCATACCTCAGCACAATTGCAGATAAATCAATATTTTTGAGATCATTCAAAAATAACATTCCCATAATTTTTGTGCAATTATGAAAATGGATGTCGTCTCCCTTGATGTTGTCTCTATGTGTTTTTAAACATTTAACACTGCTTTGAGCTGAGTTGTAGTTAAGTGCTTGCAACATGCAGAGATCAAACTAGCAAGCTTCTAGTCACCACTACGCCACACCATCCCCCCCCCCCCAAAAAAAGAAGGGACCAAGGCCGCCTGGAGAGGGACCAAGTCTGCTGTGAGCTAGTGTCCTGTCGTTAAAATTATTATATGATGCAATCTGGGAGGAAATCATGTCAATTCAGTGTCTGTACTTCTCCTCACATCTGGACAGTAAAAGGGCAGAAGAGACAGCTGATCCCCCTGCCAACACTCTTGCTTGAATGCTTGAAGTTTGCTGCATGCGTAGTTGCGTACAAACTGCAACCCTTCAGAGCAATGACACACAGAGACTGTTCTGCTTTTTCTGAGGTTGAGGTATATCTGAATTCTACATTTTGAGAGTCTAAAGAACAAGAACAAAATGTTCCAAACACAAGAAATCTCCACTTGATTTTACTAGCCCCCTGTGGTGAGTGGGATAGGGTGTCATTTTCCAAATGAACTTCTCTAATGCCACTTAAAAGAGTCTCTTATAAGGTCACAGTGCTTTAAATGTAAGTGCTAAGAGCAGGCTGCTGAAACTACTGATGCTGAAACAACACATGATTGGAATGGTAATGTATTTGATCTAGACTGCTTCTCTGTTACTAAATGAGAAAACTCCAAGGGTGTGCTGTATCATAGCATGAATATCATACAGATAATGTCATACATAAAGATTTAAATACACTACGAATACCAAATGAAATGAATGATACTGAACACTACAATCAAACATATCAGGCAAAATAATCTGCCAATGGGGTAAGAAAAATAATCTTGTTTTCTGTTTGAAATAAGTTTATTTTTCTTACCCCTTTGGCAGATTATTTTGCTTGTTTCAAGCAAAAACTACCTTAAATTCGACTTGTTTTTTCTGAAAACAAGACAATCATTTTTACTTCTCTATAAAATCCTTCTTGATTTAAGAATTTATAGAAATTTTGTCTGGAAGCATTTTTTGCAGTGAGGTGTTTGCATGAAATATTTTCACAGTTTATATTCAGTTAAGATCAAGAATCTCCTTTTTAAACAAATGCACACTTCTGTTTAAAAGTTCCAAATAACTACGATTTTTTTAATGTTTTTGAAATAGGTCTCGCATGCTCATCAGGGCTTCATGGTTTTTGCTAAAAACAGTAATATTGTGAAATATTATTATCAAAATCTGCTTTCTATTTGAATACATTTGAATATAGAATTTATTCCTGTGACAACAAAGCTGAGTTTTCAGCATTACTTCAATCACTCTAATATGCTGATTTGGTGCTGAAGAACATTTCTTCTTATCATTAAGGGTGAAAGCAGTTATTCTGCTCAGTATTTTTCTGAAAACTATGCTACTTTGTTCCAGATTTCTCTCATAAACAGAAAGTTCAAAGAAGATCATATATTTAACATTTTTTAGTTTTGAAATGTTGTTGTATGCATTTGTCATTTTTATTTAATTTATTTTATTTTCTTAAAAGCTTTTAGCCTTTAATAACTTTTTCTTATTTGTGTATGTGTGAATTGTTTTTAGCTTTATTTTTTTGTTTTCATTTAAATGTTTTAGTTTTGAAATGTTGTTGTATGCATTTGTCATTTTTATTTAATTTATTTTATTTTCTTAAAAGCTTTTAGCCTTTAATAACTTTTTCTTATTTGTGTATGTGTGAATTGTTTTTAGCTTTATTTTTTTGTTTACATTTAAATGTTTTAGTTTTGAAATGTTGTTGTATGCATTTGTCATTTTTATTTAATTTATTTTATTTTCTTAAATGTGTGTATATATATAGTATTTATAGAGTTTTAGCTTTCAGTTTTAATTACTTTTTCTTATTTGTAAGTCGCTTTGGATAAAAGCGTCTGCTAAATGACTAAAAGTAAAAAAAGTCAAAGTAAAATAGAAATCTTTAAACCCAATAAAAAAAATTGTAGTCTTGTCTAATCCGACACATGATGCTAGGACTGATGGTTCTCACCTTGAGGCTTTGCACCAGCACAAGGTCCGGATGTTTTCGTCATGAGCATGGAAACAGTGGTAAGGGTAGAGAGACACACCTCCGTCTGGAGACTTGACTTTCAGTAGTGTAGACTTACTAGCAAGATCCCATAAACCAACCAGACCTGGAAAAGAAAAAGTGCAGTGATTGCAATATGCATATAAACCAAGGTATTTACAATTAGCAATTCTGTTTAGAAGAACATAGAGGCCTATAGACAAAACATATGAAATCACCATCATAGAAGCCCGCAGCCAAGAGGTTATGTGGTTTGACATGGAGCCAATCCATAGCAAAGCACAGACCACTTTGACCTTTATGATCCGCCTGGTTGGAGCCCATCTTCAAAGTCAGAACCTTCTTCACCTGCAAAAACACATCACAATAAAACTCACTAGAATACGTCATCCATCTGTAAAGATAAAGAATTAGGCTATATTACAAAAAATAGTAATTGCATAAAGAGATGATATATTTATATAATCTTTCAATCTATATGCACTATTTATAGTATGTAATTAATATTAATAAATAATTAATAATAAAGGTTTTCATGATAATCACAATTTAACATTTGCTCAATAGTCAATAGCTATTATCCAAAAAAAGTCCTCCTCTCTGTGCTTCACATTTAGTTTGAGAGAGCCCCTTCTACCATGACAGCTAATTTCGAAAAGATCATCTCTCGGATGTGTGAAAATGTTACGTAGACAGCCCATAAAAGCCATACTGAGAACTTTTCAATCAATAAACAAACCAATAATCAATCTACAGTAAGAAAATGTTCAAATGAATGCACGTGTGCTGCATATAATACAGTAATTTGCATGAAATTAGAAGAAAATATAAATGAACAAAAACCTAAAGAAAAAATTAAACAGTAAGACAACAAAAAAGCAATAAAAAAAAAAACTAAATTAGACAACTAAACAATAAATAAATATTGAAAACAAACAAAAAGATAAAATAAAAGCAAAATAAAAGATAAAAATAAAAAAGGAAAGCAAACAATCAAAAAGCTAAAAAAACAAAAAATAAACAAAAATAAAAATGTTTCTTAACATTTATGTGCACAATAAATATTAACAAAATATTAATAAGTCTAAACAAAAACAATAAAAACTAAATAAAATGCAAAAAAAAACTACATAAGCAGAAAACTAATTACAGTTAAACAACGTAAAATAAAATAAAACAACAAAAACTAAAAAAGCAAGGCAAAACTAAATTAAAAGACAACTAAACAAAATATAAAAAAAATGAACAAAAAGATCAAATAAAAGCTAAATAAAAACAAAAGTAAAAAACAAAAAAAGTTAAAAACAATAAAAATAAACAAAAATAAAAACATTCCTTTACATTTACAGATATTAACAAAATAAATAAAAACCTAAACAAAAACGAAAAAAAAAAAAGACAATAAAAACAAAATAAAAAGCATTAAAAACAAAATAAATATACATAAAAAACGTCTCAGGTTACTTATGTAACCATTGTTCGAAGACACTGCGTCCTCTAGGGGTCGCTATGGGGAAACCTAGAGGACGCAGTTCGAATTCCCACGAAAAGGAACGTCTCAGGTTACTTATGTAACCATGGTTCCCCTGAGTAGGGACCGAGACACTTCGTCCTCTAGGGGTCGCTATGGGGAAACCTAGAGGACGCAGTTCGAAGTTCCCATGAAAGGGAATGTCTCAGGTTACTTATGTAACCATGGTTCCCCTGAGTAGGGAACGAGACACTGCGTCCGCTTATTACACCTTATTTAAATATTACGTTATTACATTTTATTGAAATTATTATTATTATTTCATTTAACTATATGTTCAAATAATATTATATTTAAATGACTTCCATTTAAAGTATTTTCAATTACCTGTTGCATTTATGCTGCTTTTTTGATAATTTTTCAGTAATAGAAAGTTGAAAGGAACAGCATTTATTTGAAATAGAAAGGTTTTCTGGCATTATGTCTTTTATGTTACTCTCAGTAAATTTAATGCTGAATAAAAGTATTATCTTTTTTTTTTTAAAAAGGTAAAAAAATTAAAACTTACGGTACCTTAAACATTTAAATGGATATTTATTATAATTATTATATATAAAAATACAATTATTTGTGTTTTTTTTTTACAAATTTTATAACGCTTTTCAAATATTCAATTTTATTAAAAAATGTATTTACTTTTATATTAATATGAATTAGTATGACTATAACATTATTAACAAACCAAGAACATTGCAACCACAATTTTGCATTACTGTATCTTAAAATAACGTATTATATTGTAAAGCATGATATATTGTAAAATTATTTTACCGCAGGTACTAGGTGCTGTTTAAATTGTACAAATTAGGTTTCAGTGGTATAATGTAAAAAGTTAATGGTTTGCTTCTTACCGGGTTCAAACCTGCAACCTTTCAATTTGCAGCTTTGATCTTTAACCAGTAGACTACATCATTCAATATAAATATATTATCTGCTGTTGAGATATGATGGATTGATAAGCTCTATGCTCAATCAATTAAATTATGATGTGCATTCATCATGTTAACCCAAGGCTGGCATCTGGATACAGTCAGTAAACACAGTAGTAACAGATCAGTGCTAGAGGGAGAATGCTACACACACAGACACTAGTCTGTTTCTCTCTCTTACTGTCATCATTCGTGATTGTCAGAAGGCTCTTTAGAGTTCAGTCAAGCCTGTGGTATCTGTAGAAAAGCTATCCGTTAGCATTCCCATTTAATGTATGTATTCTGAATTCTGCAACATCTAAAGCAGCATAATATAATAAAATGATTGCTATTTTCATGCTTCTTGCAAAGAATTTAATTTAGTCAGAACACGCTGATTTGTTTGAATGGTCATTGGAAAAATACGCCTTTTGCTTGCAGAACGGTCAATAGCTCATAAAGCAGACTCAGCTAGGAGGAGAGATCAGTATAACTGTAGATAAGCAGCATTTCACTGCTGTGAAAAGGGCGGCCGCTAATCAAAGGCTGAAGGCAGTGAAACTCAAATAGGCACTAGTCCCTCCCTACTTTTCTTTTCTAGCTCGCTCACTGTGACCGTGATGAATGAGAAGTCCTGGGAGGATAATCTTTTGCAAACACACACACACACACACACACACAGTACAGATAATATGTGTTTAAGAGAATTAAAGAAAAGAGGAAAACAGGGAATGATGCGGCGGATGGCAGGTCATCAGTCTGTTCCCAGCACTCCCTGAGGAGAGGCCATTATGAGCTCCCATGGGACAATCAGCCTACGCTGGCCATTTTATCAGAGCATGAGGCCTTGAGATGTGCAATGAAATAAATTAAAATCTCCACATCCACATCTATGTGCCTGAATAGCTTAAAAAAATGTTTTGTTTGAAATCTTGTTGTAACATACTAAAGCTTGACTAATATTGTACAGGTAAGTAGATTTAAAGGGTGGAATATTAATAACAATAATAATAATGATAATTGTTCTTGCTGTTATAATGATTTGATTTTATTGATTCATTTATTCATTCATTAATAATAATAATAATAATAGGTACTATTATTATTACTTTATATAATAATAGTAATAATACTAATAATAATAATAACAACTATTATATAAATTATTATTATATAATTAAATTTTTAACTATTATTACATAAATAACTATTGTTATATAATAATTGTTATAATAATATTGACTATTATTATCATTGAATTAATAGATTAAATCAATTAAATCAAATCATTTTAAGTTAGAACAATTATCATTTATTCATTCAATAGTAATAATAATTATAATATGTATTATTTATATAATAATAATTATTGTTATTAAGTAATTAATATAATATTACTTATTAATTTAATTAATAATTATATAATAATAAATATTTATATAACATAAATAATAATAGTTATTGTATTACTAATACTTTTTTGTACTAATCATTACATATTACTAATCATTATTTGTAATTCTTCTTCTTCTTATTATTATTAAATGAATGAATTTTAATTATTGCTCGTTATAATCATTTGATTTGACCAGTTCATCTTTTCATTCAATAATAAAAATAATAATTATTATTATTACTATTATTATTTTTTTAAATGTTAAACAATTATGAATAATTATTTTTATAATACTAAATCAATAAATAAACAAATAAATAAATAATGCAGTTAATCAATCTTCTGAACAATTTCAGGAAATTCAGTGTGTTCTATGTTTTTCAATATTTGTGAAAATTAAGCAAAGACATCATACAAGCTAGATTAGCGTTTGTTTAGTGGTAATGGGAAAAATGCATTACAGCACTTGGCTTGCGGCTCTTCTGTCTTGTGCTGCCCTCTTCTGGAAGGGCCAACACATTGCACATGAATTCACTGGGAGTTTCTAAACTAGGAGTGACTAAATTCCAGCAGAGCAGGCATCTCCAACCCTGCTCCTGCAGAGCTACCAATCCACAGACTTCAGGTCCAACCCTGCTCCGACACACTGCTTGTAATTATTAAGTAACCCTGAACATCTTGATTAGCGGGTTTAGGTGTGTTTGGGATTGAAGCTAAACTCTACAGGAAGGTGGCTTTCCAGGAGCAAGATTGGACATCTCTGTTCTAAAAAACAGCCTCATGTGTCAAAGAGACAGAGAGAGTGAAAATAGTTATGAAAAACTAAACTTTGACTGTCTTTGGAACAACCATTTCAAGTGGACCTGATTGCAAAAATAAAAAAATATAAATAAACAAAAACCCAATATATATATATATATATATATATAAAACCCCACTAAAGAAATAAGAAGCACAGGTTATGCAGTTGACCATTTCCTCACCTTTACTCTGATGGTGTGCTGCAAGGGCTTCTGGGTGTGGAAGACTGTAGACACCAATGGTTCCATTAGAGAAAGCTGCTGCTAGAACACCTAATCTAGGCATTTGTGGAGCCTGAGAAAAACAAGAAATACATTTACACCAATGTACACTACTTAAAAACATTTGTACAGTTGTTTAATACAAAATCCTTATGAATATTCTTAGACTTTTTCCTCTGTCATTTCTAACCTTTCTGCCGGTAGAGGGCAGCTCCCACACTCCCGCAGGACACCACCTTATATTCCAGATGCATCCATCATCTATCGCTAAACCATATGCTAGATGAGGAGCAGTTGAGGGTCTGAAGTGGAGGGATAAAGTAAAAAAATTACCAATTTATTGTAAAACCCAACATTTCCTTTTAAAGCCGATCTGTAAGTGTCTTATCTGGGTCACCTGCTTTTGCACTGAAGGTCTCCGATGTCCCACAGCTGCAGCAAGACAGGACCTGTGTGCAGCTTATTGATTTTGTGTTCATCATCCATGCCTTTGTGGCAGTAGATGGCGACATACTGTCTTTTTGCCGCCCCGTCAGGACACGGGCACCACTCCAAGGACCGAACAGGACCCCCCACAAAGAACAGAGCATCCCAGCGCTCAGAATGATGTGGCAATGATTCAAACCTGCAGATTAGCGCACACCATTACATACGAGTAAACATACACTACTGTTCAAAAGTTTGGGGTCAGTACTTTTTTATTTTTTATTATGCATTATTCAGATTTCCATTTAAAATAAATGCTCTTTTAAACTTTCCATTCATCTAAGAATCTTGACAAAAAAACGTATCAGCTTCCACAAAAATATTATGCAGTGCAATTGTTTTTAACACGGATAATAATAATAAGAAGAAAAGTTTCTTGAGCAACAAATCAGCATATTAGAATGATTTCTGAAGGATCATGTGACACGGAAGACTGGAGTAAATCACATTTAACATTTTAAAATATATTTATAATATTTAATATACTATAATATTATAATACTAAAATATTATAATCAATTACTGTTTTTAATGTATTTTTTATCAAATAAATGCAGCCCTGGTGAGCATAAAAAACTTCTTTTAAAAACATTTAAAAAATCTTGCTAACCCCAAATTTTTGAATAGTAATGCACTTTGCAATTTCCTTAAAAAAAAAAAATAAAAAATGGAAAAGTCGTTAATCTACTAGCTGAGTTTTTCCCAAACTGAGGTATGAACCGCATATTATTGTTATTTATTATTATTAATTTTACAGTTATTTTAAAGTAAAAATAATAAAAATAAAAATATATATTTATAAATATTTGTTTGTTGAAATAGTGAACTGCAGGGAACCATGAATTGTATTATTAAACATGCAAATGTGTTGTTAAATTATTCCAATATTAACTCTCAGTGAGTACTTCAAGTAAATATTTTTGGTCAATAGGGTTCTAACAAAGAAAAATTTGTGAATCCCTGTACTAGCTGAAATTAATTGTAATACATATCATATATTAATAACTGCAACAATCACACTGTGTAACAACCATTTGTACAGAAGAGACAACGACAGCGATTGTCAGTGTCATTCAATCCAGTGTGAACGGGATTCAGCTTAGTGGAAATGTATATGTTAAACTAATGATATCTTACCTCTTCACCGTTTGCAGTTTGATCTGTCCTTTGATGCTTTCCCGTGTAAAGGTAAAAGAAGCCGATTCTTTCTCTTGGGGTAAATATTTTTCAGCCTCACTGTTAATTGAAACAAAATGACTGTTAAAATGAAGATTTCTTGGATTCTATTAACATTATGTGGTATTTAGCTACACTAATACCTCTTAGACAGGAAATGCCAAACATGCAATTTCATGTATTGTTGGCAGAAAGAAATATGTGAATTTGTGTCCAAAAAAAATTAAGGAACAAAGACCTCAACAGACAAATCCATTTCATGGATTTTAATTCAAATCAAGACAACAGCTTTTAAATGCATTTGAACAAACTCATTTTCTCTCCCTGACATCCAGGAAGAATTATTCTAAAGCACTATGTATCTTCATACTAACGGCCAATTTAGCTGTTACAGAGCATCATTTCTGTGGTGTCAGAATCACACTTAATAATATGCCAGAAAAAAAAAACAGCAGCATTCATGAACATTGTTGCATGCAACTGCTTTAATAAAGTCGGTCACTGGTTCACTGTGAAACTTAGAGGTACAGAGCATGAGACAAAGCTTACAGAAAAATAAACATAATGCTCTACTACATTCAGTACACATGGCTTATACTTTATTCCTAAAATGAAACAAAAATAATAACGTCAAATTGTCATATTACTTTCAAAGACATTTTGAAATATTTGCACGTGGCCTTTCAATATACAAAGTTCCTCTTGTCAATAAAAGGAAGCACAATTCAGCAAATCCTACTAATAAAAATATTATTCAACAAGGATGCATTCAATTTCTCAAAAGTAAAGGCATAATGTTAGCAATTATATTTTAAATTAAATGCTGTTCTTTTGAACTTGTTTATATTCATCAAATCATGAAAAGTATAATGGTTTCTACCAAAATATTAAGCAGCACTGTTTTTAATGTTGATTTCTTGAGCACCAAATCAGCATATTAGAATGATTTCTGAAGGATCATGTGACACTAAAGACTGGAGTAATGGCTGATGGAAATTCAGCTTTGCCATCACAGGAATAAATTACATTTTAAAATATATCAAAATAGAAATGAGTTATTTTAAATTGTAATGATCTTTCACAATTTGACAGTTTTGCCTGTATTTTTGATCAAATAAATGCAGCCTTGGTGAGCATTAGAGACATCTTTCAAATCTTACAGACCCTAAACCTTTGAATGGATGTGTATCTCTTTAATCTTTATTCTAAACACTGGAAAAACTCCATATTTGGAAAAGGAATGGTTTATGAATCACTTTCAGGTTGCTGGCTGGACACAGGCTTCGTGAGGGGCCTGCTGAGGGCCCATTTGTCATGTCTGTGTGCCGCTGGGTCCTCGGCCTCTGACTCGCTGCTGGAGCTCTCACTACTGCTGCTACTGCTGGGACTGTCACTGCCGCTGAACTCATAGCAGTCTTTCTCCTGCCTGCTTTCCTTCTCTTTCTGTTTGTTTTGCTCCTCCTTCCTCTTTATTTCCACTCTTCCAGGGGTTTCCACTCCACTTGACATGGGCACCGCTGACATCTGTCTATCCTGCCAGGAGCTGGGAAAACTGAGGTTTGGGTTTGGTAAGGGAAGGTCTGGACTCTTCATGGAATCTTCCTTTGGCTCAGTCTTGTGCAGTTTATCTAACTTTGAACTCTTAGATTTGGACCGAATAACGAACCAATCCTATGAAAAATAATAACAATGAGAATACTTATTATAAAAAGATACATTTTTATGATATATAAAGAGCAGAAAATGAAATAAAATAAACATTTAATTTGTTACCTGAGAATGAATGGAATTAATATGATACTTGACTCCACTTTCGGAGTTGAATTCTTTCTTACATATCAAGCATTTATATTTCCCAGTCTCAAATTCACCCTGCAGAGAAAAAAAGAGCAGGTTTTCATAACTTTTCATTAAACAAGAAAAATCAATAGAAACCTACTGATTTAGGTACCAATAACAAAGCAATAGTTATTTAGTTATACTGTACAGATGACTATCTTTTCTGGTCAAACTACACTACACCATTCAAAAGTTTGGGGTCAGTACGATTTTCTGAAAGACATTAATGTCTGCAAGGATGCATTAAACTGATCAAAAGTGACAGTTAAGACATTCGTAAACCTTACAAAAGGTTTCTATTTCAAATTTATAGTACTCTTTTGACATTTAAATTTATTAAGGAAAAATATAAATATAAAAAAGGTTTCTTGAGCACCAAATCAGCATATTAGAATGATTTCCAAAGGATTGTGTGACACTGAAGACTAGAGTAATGGCTGCTAAAAATTCAGCTTTGCCATGACTGGAATAAAATACTATTTAAAATGTATTTAAAAAGAAAACAGTTATTTTAAATTGTAGTAATATTTCACACTATTACTGTTTTTACTGTATTTTGTGTGTTACATGTCTGAAAGGAAATGTATTCCTTACCAAGGTACATAGCCCAAGATGAGCCTTTAGGCCAGATACGCTGGTATAGAAGCAGTTACATCCCTAATTTGACAACAAAGATGATCATTACACATTTAGTTTAGTAAACCATTCATTCACTGAAAATCCTTGCTTTTGCATAATGTCACAATCAGTGCAAAACATGCACAAAACACTAATGAATGGCCCTTTAAATTCAAACACAATGCTAAAAACGCCTGGAATAATAACTGTTTATGCATGATATTCACACCTTGTTTGGACACTGCACTTTTTTATGCAGTTTGACTTCATTATTCCACTTCCGTAGCGTCTCCTGACTGAAGGCCGGCAAACCTGGACGAGAATACTTCAGCTACATAGACACAAAAATACCATAAATGCTTATAAAAATGAACACAAGATTGATTCTTCATTCACAGTTCTCAAACCTTTTAGTGAATCCATGAAAGTGTGTAAAACAAACAAAGCTGATGCTGCCTTACCAAAAAGAGCTTCACACAGGTTCTGACTTCTTCACAGCCCTGCAATTACAACATGTTGGCATAGCTTGACATATACATGTTTTGCAGCACCTTCTTGTCGTCTGGTACCAGGTCACGCTGCACTTTCCTTTTGGGCCATTCCTTCAGCAGCTCCTCACTGGCGATCTCCCTCAGGTGGAACACGGCCACCTGCGCTGACAAGCGCTTGGCCCGACCGCTCTGCGTCCGCTCTGGGATAGGCTCTTTCTGTGTCTTCAGCTCCTCTACTTCACTTTCTTGGGTCGTCTGCAACAACAGATAATTGTGTGTAATTGTGATTTCATTGAATAAACACAAGCACTATGATTTCATTGAATAAACACAAGCGCTGCACATTCAAAATCAGGCGCTGCTTTGTGTTCTGCCGTTACCGGGGAAACAGTGATATTTCTACCAAACGCTCCACCTGCTGGCAGAGAATGAATGAGCATTTTCAATAAAACTGTTGTTTTGTTCAGAGTTCAGACCAATGCGAAAATCGACCCATGCAAACACACAGAGCTTTAAATGTGAACTGGTGGATCGATAAGAAGACAATGCATTATAAAAATCTAAACATAGGGGTGTGGCGATATTATATGGTCTGCGATAATATCGTAATTGTTGTTTTAACAATGTGCGATTTGATATTATGAGTATATCGCGAAAAGCAAACACAAAGCACACCTACAGAGTGCGCGCATACATTAGGTGATGAAGTCTAGTAGGTTAGATTGGTGCACGTGCTCATTTATAGTGCGTTCTTTCACTGCATGAATCAGTCTATTAAAATGCATTTAAAATTATCACATAATTTAAGATATGGGGCAGAAAATTTACATATTTAAATCATTTGATATAGTTAATATCACACAAAGAGTGCCGTTTTTTTCTCCAAAAGTAAGCATGATTACAAATGTGATATAGATTTTATACTACAGTTCA
Source organism: Sinocyclocheilus grahami (assembly GCF_001515645.1). Lineage (NCBI taxonomy): Eukaryota > Metazoa > Chordata > Actinopteri > Cypriniformes > Cyprinidae > Sinocyclocheilus > Sinocyclocheilus grahami. Next base: position 1,328,712 of record NW_015505500.1, read on the forward strand.
ATAAACAAGTAGTTAATATTAAGAGACTTACGTTTTAGACACCATATTTCCTGTTTTTGCTCTATTTCTCCAACAAAAATAATTTCAAACACAGCACCAGCGCTGTTTTAGTGTCTCTGAGCAACATGAAGGTTTTTTCGTTCCTGAATGAATCAACCGTGTAAATGATTCGGTTCAATCGCAATGACTCACTTAACAGTGATTTGCTGCCACCTACTGGCGGTTTTAATTTCACATTTAAGGTACCTTTTCATTTTTTAATCAGTTTTCAATGTTTTATGTTTAAAATATCAAAACATTATTTATGGATTTGTAACTGCAGGTTAGAGTATTTAATGTCCCTCAGAGCTGCATTAAACAGTGTGTAAATGCATCTAAATGACACTTCTTACGCAGCTTCTGTGTTTCCTCTGCATTGCAAAGATCAATTTTGTTGATACTGATTTAATTTGTTGGTAACAACCCAAATGCAAGAATTTGACTCAAAAGATGGTGCACACTTTTAGAAAAAATGGCTAAAAGGTAAAAATTCCCATAAAACTGGTTGGAAATTATAAATTTCTATCACTGCTGTGAACTGACCACACAGAATATACAAAAATTCAGGAGTCAGCTGTCCACGGTAGATATCAGCACAATAACACACTCAGCCAAATATAGTCTAATTATCGTTATCGATAAAATCCCAGAAAATTATCGAGATATAATTTTTTGTCAGTATCGCACACCCCTAATTTGTTATTTAATTGATATAATAATTTATTGATAATAATTGTTTAAATTAATTAATATAATAATACTTTTGACTCATCCATTGTCTTAACAATGGTTTAGGCTGAAATGTAAAGTTTATCATTTTATAAAACTTTGTTTTTGTGAAAACCTGTATCTGAACTGTAAATTAAGCTTTTTACAGTAATTTTACTGTTTAATATGGTACTATAGACATTGCCCTACCCCGCTCATATGGTATTAATTTTATTTGTGCAGGTCTTAAAAAGGTCTTAAATTTGAGCTTAAAAATCCTGCAGAAATCCTGGAATAAGAATCTGTTACATCAGAACAGACATTTAGGCAAATGCTTATTGAATAATGAAGAGGAGGACTCACCGGACTGTGTTCGTTCTTGACATGGTACTCCAGGCCCGCTCTGGAACGATACGCTTTTCCGCAGTGTTTGCAGTTCAATAAGAGCTTCTCCAGCTCTGACGCCTCTTTGCCGCATTTCTTCATGTGGTACACATAACCCATTATACTAGTGAAACTTCCAGTACAACCCTAAAACACACCATTCAGCATCTTTTAAGGTCATTCTAAACATCCACAATGCTATACAGTCATTGTTTAAAATGTTACTATTATTATTTATTTATTATTTTATCTACCTTTTAATATTTTTCACTTTTACACTACTGTTCAAAAGTTTGGGGTCTATATGATTTTTAAAATATTTTTGCAAGAAGTCTCTAATGCTTACCAGGTCTGCTTTTATTTGACCAAAATACAGTAAAAGCAGTAATATTGTGAAATATTACAATTTGAAATAACTCATGATACTTCAGAAATCATTAATTTCTTCTTATTATAATTGTTGAAAACAGTTCTGCTGCTTAGTGTTTTTGTGGAAACCCGTGATACAAGTTCTTCAGGATTATTTCATTATATTTCATATCATATAATAAGATTTCATATTTATATGAAATATAATATTTCATATTTATGTCAGGATTGTGAAATATTATTACAGTTTAAAATAACTCACATGATCCTTCAAGAATTAATTTTAATATGCTGACTTGGTGCTCAAGAAACATTTCTTATTTTAATAAATGTTGAAAAGAGTACTGCTTAATATTTTTGTGGAAACTGTGATAAAAAAAATTTCAGGATTATTTCATGCATCTTTGCTGAATAAAAGTATTAATTTCTTTTTAGAAAACCTAACTGACCCCAAACGTTTGAATGGTAGTGTTTTTATTTTAATTTTCTTGTTTAGTACTAATATTTTTTGCATTTTTTATATGCTGACCTCCAAAGCCTTTTAAGCTGCATTTAATTCTATACAGATAAATGACCACACCTCTTTTGAACATTTTAATTTGCCCATCCTTTTTAATACTTTCCGTAATTTCTCCTTTACTGCTTGGTCAACTAGGTCATTCCCTGTATCTGGAATGGGCTGAAAAAACAAACAAAGAAAATTATTTTTGTGTCAATACCATCATTTTCACTGTCAATTTCACTACCAGTTTAGAAAAAGAAATAAAACCTAACCAAGCTGTTATGGTCAGCCATGAGGTGGTACTTCATTCCTGTTGAAGTTTTCAGTTGTTTTTCACAGTGTGGACATGTAAAAGGATTCTACACAAAGAACAAAAACAGGTGTAGAATTCAGACAAGTACTAAAAAAAAAATCTGCTATATCTCTATGATATTTTCACAAACTTTGCTATATGAATGTACCAGCTTGCAGGTTTCCAGGTGCTTCTTTAACCCATCCACTGTCTTCCTTCCAACACTTTTGCATTTTGGGCAGCTTACTCTACCCTTTGCCAAAATCTGAAGCTGCCATTTTTCCTCCTGACTTCCTGTAAAGAACCACAAAATATATATTATGAATACTTAAAAAATATGTCTGTGCTGTTTTAGCCACTGTCTCATTTACCTGGCGGATAAACAGGTGACTCCTTCTTGGTGTGCTGAGATGATTTCTGCTCTTGTGTGCTGTCAGTTATCTGATTCTTCTGAGTGAACTGAGCAACGGGAACTATAACGGGTACTGTTAAACGAAAAAGATGTAGTCTGCACTATTCATGTTGTATCATGAATTATAGAAGAAAAACTGAAGAACTGCATACCGGATTGCTTTACTTCCTCCATGTACTTTTTTAAGGAGGGCTGGTCAGTTTCCTCAATCTTGTGCTTCTTCTTTAGCTTAGAATCTGTAGCATAAAAACATTATTTAAAATGTCATATATCAATTTATTCTATTTATATATAAGTCTGTACTTACTTGTCTCTATTAATGTGTCTGAACTGGATCCATCAGTTTTTCCCATCATTTCGCTGGTGTGGTCAGTGTTCATATATTGGCTTTCCGAACCACTGACCAGACTGGATGTAATAACTGAACTGCAAGATGACCCATGGTCTGAATCTTCTGTAGGTCTCATAACCACAGGCTGGAGATCATGGTACCTTAAGACATGACATTTTGACACCATAATTAATTCAGTATATGGTGCAATACATTACTACTGAAGGGGCAAACATTTTTCAAATGATTCTAAATATGAGATCAGACTAAGTGATTAAAATTTGTTAAACGCAGTTAACATTTGGTAACCGAAAAATGTTGGCACACATTGTTTGTTGGCAAAACTCACTTTTTTCTGGTGTAAGTTCTCTTTATTTTCTGAGAGCTTGCCCTCTCATTCTAAAATTCAGTAACAAAAATGCAGTAACAATATTAGTTTTGAAAGTCTCGTGTTTAATTTGATTAATTACCTAAATATATTCTATATATACACTGACACATTGATGCATAACTCATAGTGAGGATGCTTGGACTTACTTTGGATGGTTTCATTCCACTATTTTCAGCCTCTCTTCCCAAATCTTTCATGACATCTGTTGAGGACGCAATCAACTCTTTAGAATAATATAATAGATAGATTTAATCAATTTAACCACTCAGAAATTACATATTTAATAGATCATAATGTAAATGTAATTAATTTCAGACCACATGTGATCATGATCCGGGAGTGCAACCACATCACAATAAGCCATATAGGGTTTACAAAGTTTAGAATTTAATAAATCTTACATTAATACAGAATTACCTGGTGTTTGGGGGTTTAGTTTTGGTTTTGACATTTTCCTCTTGCTGGGTACACATGTGGCAGACATGTTATCCTGGGTCTGATCCATGATCCTATTGCACACAAATCAGTGCTGCATACAGAGAAGCATGGATAGGGATCCACTGCTATCTATATTATATCATAATCAAAAACAAATAAATAACTGTCACATATAGGTAATCTGCTTTGTGGAATTTCGTTTTTTCATTAATTCAGTGTCCCTCAAGCAGATATCGGTTGCACTAAGGCACTGAAAAATAAAACTAAGCCTGCATTTGCACACAGAAGCTGCAAGCAGCATTACATTCTTCTTTATTGCAGTGCATAAGTGTAGTCTTCAAGACTGCCACCATCACTGCCCACCAATATTCCCAGCCAAAAAAAAAGGCATGACGGCACTACGTCAAATAAACCCTCTGCGGATGCACGCAACCGTCATACAATCCGTATTACATCGATACACTGAATACACTTTAATTTTGGAAAGGCATATTCAACACTCAATGTTAACAAAACAGTCGAGTAGCTATAACATTACCGTCCTCTCGGCGAGATCGCTTCATACATACGCCCCTTTTCTCCACCAGCCAATGAGAAAGCGCTCTTCCCATAACACAGCAAAAGGGGCGGGTCTTCACGCTAAAACAACCTATCACTGGAGACTGCAGGTCCTAGATCAGATCTTGACACGCCTCTGTTTTTACTTCTTGCTGCGGTTGAGCCGCCGCGACTGAACCGGAGTCAGTGTGTATACAGAATTGAACCAATTTAGTTTGAGCAACATCAACTTTCGGTTTCAATACAGCAGAAATGAGCAACGCAGGGTCTTCTTGGTTTTCCAGTGGATTAGCGTTGATTACTTCAAACACATGGAGGCCCACAAAGGAAGAGGTACAATTAGCAAACATGTAACATCTTTTCTTTACAAACTAATATTAATATTACAAAATACACTATTGTTGCTAGTAGCAACTTGCTACAGATGTTAAGGTATGTGTGCTGGCAAGGAAGTCTTTATAAAAGGGTGCTTGTGTCAGGGTTAAAATTTAACTACTATCTCTTTTTCTACATTTTTCATAAAGGGTAGAGCTCTTCGACAACACATCCATGAAATCTCTCAGTCTTCTGTCCTAGATGGTATGTATGTCACCTGATAATGTTTCTAATGCCATTTATTTAATACACCCCCAAGACAAATGTAAAAAATAAATGTATAAAACTAAGCTCTTGCAGTGTGACATGCTCCATTATGTCCACCTGTTTCTAGAGGCAGGCATTGATGATCCTCAAATCCTTACTTTGACAAGAGAGGATCTGAGTGAGCTTTTTCCTGGTATTAGGAACTTTCAGCTCAGAAGGACAATTATGACACTCATCACAGACACAGTGAAGGTAATGTCTTTCTTTGGTCAGTATGCTGGTGGAATTGAACTTCACTGGCCCTCCAAAAATATTCGCACGCTCAAATCACTCCTAAAAGAATAGGAGATTCATGGTTTTAGACAACAAAATATCAAACTTAGTGGCTTTTTTTTTTTAAACAACCAATAAGTACCAAATGCTATTTTGGATGCATGTTTGAGGCCATTTGCTCCAAACTGAAGTTCACACGGGTGTAGTTCATCACTTTAACGATGAACGGGTTCCACTAACATTTGACAACCAGCAGGTGTGCAAATATTTATTATTAATATACTTTAATATAATATTAATTGAGACTTTTTGGGGTCATTTTATTTAATACTAAAACGTCATGTTACAGAAACCAAATACAATGTAAATTGTGTGCATATGTACATGCTCCATATATTTTTTGTGAGTACTCATCTGTAATTATTTGATTCCTGAAAGGATTCACCTCAACATGGCCCAGAAACATTGGCCGGTGCACTGAAGCATTTAATGCACAAAAACAAAAACAGTGAGTTACGTATGACCTACAAATCTACCATTTTCAGTTGTAGCAGAGAACCAGTGGAGTTCTCTTTGTTAAAGAGATGTTTCATAGCGGCCTTATGACTTTTTCTTAGATGATGCTGCTGTACAGGATGTTTTGAAGGAGTCCCTTCGAGCGTTTAGACAAATCGAGGATCAGCTCAAAGCAGCACAGGCATCGTTGAAACCATACATTGAGGTCTTGAACAGTCTCACTGAGCCATCTGCTAGAAAAGAGGACTGGGATAAAGAGGGAACGTCAAGCAGGAGAACATTTCCAAGAGCATTCCCAACAGATATGAACTCTCCAACCATGCAGACTCACTCTTTTGGTGAGCAGAAGTAAAAATTCTGATTTCTCCTAAGAGTACATGCCCTTTCATTCAAGTGCTCAAAACCACATTTTTGCAAACTTAGCTTTGCAAGTAAGAGATTATAAATATTTACTTTGCATTATTAAAATATACAGCGAGTTTCTGAAGTCTGAGAGCACTAGTGCAAATGCTTCCATTTTGCGTTTTTTTATAATATATATACATATATATTTCTTACCCACCCTCCTAATATATTTCTCTTTTACAGAGCCTTCAGTCAGAGTGCATCCATTTGTTTGTGGTCAAACCTTGGGAACGCACATGCAAATTCTTTCCCAGCTCAAGGGAGTTAAAGAGAGTGATTTATGGGACTGTCAGTTGATACTGGCCTTCAGTCCTGTGGCATCACGAGCTGGAACTGACACCGAAGAAGCATTGAAGAAAATTCCAGGTAATTACTTATTAGAACAATGCTTAACTAGTTTTCATATTATATCTGAATATTGTATTTGAGAGAAATGTAGCCAGTTTAATAAAGGTTTCCTATAATGGTTATAGGACTAGTCTGCAAATGGCAATTTCATAGGTTCAGTCCTTTTTGCACCAAATTGCACATCTTGGAATTTTTTATAATATATATACATATATATTTCATACCCACCCTCCTAATATATTTCTCTTTTACAGAGCCTTCAGTCAGAGTGCATCCATTTGTTTGTGGTCAAACCTTGGGAACGCACACGCAAATTCTTTCCCAGCTCAAGGGAGTTAAAGAGAGTGATTTATGGGACTGTCAGTTGATACTGGCCTTCAGTCCTGTGGCATCACGAGCTGGAACTGACACCGAAGAAGCATTGAAGAAAATTCCAGGTAATTACTTATTAGAACAATGCTTAACTAGTTTTCATATTATATCTGAATATTGTATTTGAGAGAAATGTAGCCAGTTTAATAAAGGTTTCCTATAATGGTTATAGGACTAGTCTGCAAATGGCAATTTCATAGGTTCAGTCCTTTTTGCACCAAATTGCACATCTTGGACAATTTAAGTCTAAATTCTAATGTTAAATTATTCTTAATTTTTTTTATCTGTCTTTACAGCTGATAAACCAGCAGTACTGGTGACAATGCACCATACCTTCAACCCTACCTACATGTGTCCCAGCTTAAATATAGCATCTTCCCAAGTGAACATTGTGGAACGTGTTAATGTGCTCTTCCATGACTCACAGCACGGTCTTCTTAGGTGTCCAGCAAATGAAAATGCAATGGCCAAACTTCAATCTGTCTTAAACCGGTACATGTAAATGCTCTTGCTTCAAATGCTTTAACTGTTAAATCGGTGAAAATGACAATTCTATGTATTTATGTTGTATGGACATGAGAGTAGACATAAACAACAAGCCTGCTGTGTTGATTCCAAAAATTTAATATTCTCAGACAATTTTATCACAATTTTTTAGTAAGAAAGCCAATAGCAGGAACATTAGAAAAACGCCATTTCCATCAATGCTCTGATATCAAACCATAATGCTTTCAAGTTCTTACCTTCATGTAGGCACGTTTAAATTCATGTACATCTCACACATCAGAGAAGTGATACCTCATCCCATCATTATTAATATCCTAGCTTTTTAAAATGCATTATGACAAAGTAGTTGTGGTGGTTTTAACAGGCTAAAACAAGCAAGCTTGTAGCCAACCTACACACTGATAACAAATATGTGACTGTAGCATCAAAACCTGCCCTGACTTCCGATCTTTTCATTCAGGGACTTCCCTTTTTCATACTTTGACCAATATTGTGCGTAATATTCACAAATCACAAACCAAAGAAAAATACACATTGTAATGCTTTCTCAAACAATAAACAAAGAGTTAATATACTGATTTAGGGAGACGGTCCTCACAAATGTAGTCCAGCAACCTGGAAAAAACTGGCTTGGTTATGAAACGTTCTACAGCCAATCACCACACCTGATGAGTAACCAATAGGAGTTTCCGTAGGCACATAGATACATCCGTTTGAATAGCAATCTTTGCACCACACGACCATGAATAAATCATGGATATTATTTCCCATTAAAACACTCAAAAGGAAAAACAAAAGCCAAAAACAAACATGTATGATGGTACGGCTGGGTCAGTCGAGACAAAAGTGCCATTTGTTTACATTCGAGTGATTGGCCAGAGCATTTTGTGCTTATCCGTGTTTCTCCTGTTTGACAAGCACTATCTGTCACTGGCTTGGTCCGTTTTTCTTGTTGCTCCAGTAATTGCTGTAGGCCTTGTCAAACATATTTTTGCAACTTAGCTTAGCATTCAGGCGGGAGCAGATGAGGAAGGAGCCGCCCATTTTGCGGTGCAGGGAGTAGGTTTCTTCTGGTGGAGGGATGAGGCGCTGTTTCAGCATGACGGGGATGAGGTTGTGGATGCGCTCTGTGGTGCTCTGCGCCCCGAAATGAAATGGCTCCTTGGAGGCAAAAGCCTCACCCAGGATCATCACAGCGTCCACATGGGCATTTTCCATGGCCTGGATGAGGAGAAGAGGTTGTGTTAACATCCCTTATTTGTCATATGTGCAGCTTAAAACAAAAATATCTGGTATATTACTACCTTTGACTCATAACCAGTCAAGAACTTCATGTCTATGGATCGCTTCAGCACTTCTTCTCGATTACCATCTGCTGCAGCCTTGATGATCTGTTTTAAAGAGGACGACGCAATCAGTTAAAGAAATAAAATATTAATTTAACTAAAGTTAACTTTCAATTTTATATGTCTTACCTCAATATAAACATCAGTGAAACTCTCATCAAACCCTCTTGTTGCACCAAAGTCCAGCAAAGCAACCTGTGGATTGAAGAACAGCTTGATTATACCAAGAGATGAAGCCAAAACAATACACTTACTTTCGATGTACTGTACAAAATGCTCATATACAATAAATAAACAAAATCAATACATACACACTGTGGGGTTGGGTAGGATGTTAATATAAATGTTCTAATAAAATTTTGTAAATAAATGATAAATATTACAAAAATGGTATAAATGTAAAGTTTTGAAGATTTTTGAAATCAAAAGTAACAAATATTATCATTTAAAAATTCTACATTGTATTTGAATATATAATTTATCCCTCTGATCGTAAAGCTGATTTTTTAGTAGTCATTACTCTTCAGTGTTACATGATCCTTCAGAAATCATTCTAATATGCGGATCTGCTGCTCAAAAAACATTTCATCTAACCATTATTATTATTAATAATAATAACATCATAACACTATTTTTAATAGAAATCTTTTGTAACATTATAAATGTCTTTGCTACCAGTATTGAACAATTTAACACGTGCTTGAAGTAAAAACATCAACAGCAAAAAAAATTTAACTTTTTAATAATAGTGTACATATTTGCAACACCAGTCAAAAGATAGAACACGCCAACTCATTCTTTACTAATATTTTCTACATTTTAGAATGATAGTAAAGTCAAAACAACTGAAAGTATGGGAATTATGTTGTGACCAAAACAAAAGTTTAATTCATCAAAACTCTTCTATTTCAGCTTCTTTAAAGACACCAGTATTCAAGCAGGTTTAAAGCAAATTCAGCCATGTGGGTCTAAACTGGTCGTGTAAACAACCAGGAAAGGTCATAGTGGCATTCTCTCTTACCCTGTTGGTTTGTGGATCATAAAAGAAATTGGACCAGTTGGGATCCGTCTGCATGTATCTGAACTCGAACAGCTCCCTCAGACACAGCATCAGGATGTTCTCGCAGATCTGTGCAAAAATAAAAAGTATGGTTACTACACCTGCACTAAACTGCGTTAAATCCACAGTATTTAGGCTTTAATGCATATGTAGTACTTAGTATAAAGTTATAAATCAGTTCTAACTCAAAACAAATCAATGTTTTAATGCAATGTTTACAAACTACATAAATAATGAGCATTTAAATCATAGTTGTATGGTCTGTTTAAAAATTTCAATCACATTTATTGCCTTCATTTATGGCAGTGTCCATCATTTCCTCTATTCACGAATTTGGTCAACAGTTTATTTTAAACATCATTCCTTAACTTTTTTTTTTTTTTGTATGGATATGACCTTGTTTACACTTTGCCCTACTAATGCAACAAAACACTTCCATCATCAGGTGGCGATAATGCTTCAGGAAGCTCACCGGCTTCCATACTGGCCACGTTTGAGACCATGTGACTCAGGTATCATAGAATATAACGAGGCCTGATACAACACCACAGTTCAATGTGCTTATACAACTTGCTCAAGTATAATGATGCTAATTACTGTAAATAACAGTAGGAGAACTGAAATGACTAGAAAGTAAGCTGAAAATATTTTTCAGTCCAATAAGGTAGCGACCAATTCATAATCCAATAACAAATGTTTTGAATGTTTGTTTGTTTGACGGTCTGAACGTATATGGTTTCTGTGAGTCCTTAAGTCTTAAATTTAGATGTAGCAAATTTAAGCGATAAAAAGTCTTAATTAAAATCTTAATTATAAATGTGAAAGTTTTTAAATTTGAGGACGGAAAGTCAAGAATCAAGAAATGGTTTAATGTGATGGTTAAACTTCTAAAGGCTATGAATTCACTGAATAAATATAAGCCTGTCTTTTGTTCAAACCAATGCAAAATTGACCCGTATTTTTATGAAGCAAACACGCAGTTGTAAATGTGAACTGGTTTAAGCCTTAAACTTGATTTTTAAAATCCTGCAGATACCTTAGTAGATGTAATAGTCCGGTTTCTTTTCATTTCATTCATTGCAGAAACAATTTTACCAGCAACAGTGAATACCTCATTTTTCAACTCTTGTGAAAGTCCATCAGCCTGATCCAAGGGAAATCCAGGCACCAATTCGGTGGTGAGGACGTGTTGGCTGCTGAGTTCATCGATTACCTCTGGCACGTAGAAGAAGGGTTGATCTTTCAGAAGTTCCCTGCCAAAAACCACAAAGCTTCTGAGTCACTGAGCACAAGTCAGCATCCCCGTAAAAAAAGCATGCCACCCAGCATGTGCACCACAGACAGAATGTGATGAACACACAGACACAGACACACACACACACACGTCTGCTTCTGAAGGGAGATGGGGAATGACAACAACACAGATTTACAAAACATGCAACGTAATCCAGTGGCAGTAAATATGTAATTACTAAAAAGGATGCCGCACACTTCAGCACTGCAAAGTCATTATATAGGCAAGATCATTTCTCAGAAACGAGAATGTATTATCAAAATTAAGTGAGGTTTATTCTTAAAATAAGAATAATATATAAGCAAATGGGGTATGAAAAATTAAAAATTAAAAGGGAAAACAAGTTTATTTTTCCTTACACTCATAGCTGTTTTTTCTTGTTTTAAACATAAAACACATTTAGATATTTGTACTAGAAACAAGACATAAATAGTAAAAAAAAATAAAGTAATCTTTTGCTGTGTGTAAACACTACTGAGTGATGACTCAAATGAATCTTGTTTTCTTTTAACCATTATATTACATTCATTTTTTCTATAAAACCACTTTTAATAAAGTTTTCAGACAAGCTTTTGTTTTTTTCTAATCTAAGTCTATGGAGGCGTTGAACAGTATTAAACGCAATTTTACAGAAACTATCCAGAATCTGTGAGTTTAGCAACAGTAACCACAGATCATCTAAATGTGAACTGTCCATATGAACTAATTCAATAAAATCAATTTGACTACCTGACAAAGAGAAGATATTCTAGAAGAATGCATTTCATTATTTCCTCAGCTCTTTCGGATACGAGGCTGTGCGCGCAACGTGTTTAAACTACGTCAATACTTACAGAAAACAAAAAGTGTTACATCATTTTGAAAAGAGCTAATCTGCTGAACACAGAGTCTTCATTGGTCTGCTCAAAAGTAAGACACACCTCACCCTGAAGGCATGTACGTAACCATATCTCTCTCTTGGAACGCGTGTTTCATTCTTCACCCTCCCTGTGAAGTCAGGGTCCCAGTAGAGGACAGGACACGGGGTACGGGCTTGTTGTCAATGTTTATTATTTCCATTTGTGCTATATTTAAAATATGTCAGCACGCAAACTGTTCCTTAAGATCAAATCATTCAATCCTTGGCCTGCAAGCAAAGCGGTTATTTTTAGCCCTGTGCTGAGGCCACAACGCTCCAGAGAAGCTGTTATATGAGGATACAGAAGTGCACAATCATTCGGAGCAGTTGTAGTGTTTATTTTCGTGTGTGTAAACCTTCCTTTCAAAGGCATTATGGGGTACAGAATGGATTTAGCTTGGATATCCGGCACATGGCAGCCTGAAATGTCCTGTAGACCGCTTGTGAGCCCACAGCCCACCCATGGTTTTATAGAGGGGTAGATTAACGAATACAATGATGGGATGCTCTGAAGTAGCAGTGAGAAAAATGTCTCCCGCTTGTTTTTGTTCACTCACTTGAATTTCCGAGCACACTTGGCTTCTCTTATGTAATCACACTCCAGCGCCAGCTCACGTCGCATCACATCTATCAAATGCTCCGGGAACAGACCTGCACATTCACAGACACAGTCAGACATGAGTTAGTAGGTTAGTTCAAAAAAAAAAAAAAAAATAAATAAATTTTGATTCGAGTCACCAAGAGGTGGCACTCACAATTCTTCAGAGTTTATACTTCCCTTGTGAAAAAGAAGTGCACTTAATGTAGTGTACTTTAAATCGTAAACTGCAGATTATAAATCTATTTTTTTTAAATAGCCACTTAAGTGTACTTAAAGGGATTACACTTTATAGACATGTTTAAGCACACTTAAAAAGTGCACTTTGGAATAATAATGTCAAATTTAAGACTTGCTTTAAAGTACAATTCTGAAGAACATTGTTTTAATAATGAGAAAAATGCATCATGAAATCAGTATCGGGAAAAATATCACATTACGAGTTGAGTGAATAACATCCCTAGTTTTAATAATGTTTTGTCATGCTTTAAAGAAGATCATTACAAATGTTTTTAAATGAATGTCATGCAAATTTCAATAGTAATTCAAGTACAATTCAGTTTACCACAAATGCTTGTCAGTGCATTTGGCAGTACACTATAACCATATTTAAGACAACAAAAATAAACATGATATTACACAAATATATACTTATGTCCTATTTAAGTGGGCCAAAAAAGCATGTAAAACAAACTGTATTTAATTGCAATTAAGTGCCTGAAAAAATTTAATTCACACAATTGTATAATGCTAACATGTACGTGTGTTTCACAAGGGTTGGCAAGACATTACAAAATATCTTAGGTATCTGCTTTGTGCCATTTCTCTCTTCTGGCAAAAAGGATGATCGACAACACTGTGGTGGCATTTACAAGCTCAAAGGAAAGTTCAGACTATGTTTGGAGCATTAGGCTTCTCTGACAGCTGAACATTTAACTGGCATTGATCTTGCAGCAGTGGACGCTGTTGTAACCATGACGCAGCTTGTGTGCGAGACTCTGATTGGTCAGCGTGCAGTCTGAGATCCATCAGCCCACTGAGACCCAACAGGCCCTGAGCTCCCAGTTCTCAGTTTGAAACACACTAAACATAGATTTGAGTGCACTGACACTAAGCTCTTGGAAAAAATGGGGTCAACGAATGTTTCAAAACCAGTGCAATTTCATAAGTTTATTATTTTGACTTTGGCTACTCATAGCCAAAACATTTTAGAGCTTACAAAAATGCACACTACCTTTCCAAAGTTTGGGGTTAGTACTATTTTAAAGAAATTATTACTGTATTAAATTAATCCCAAGGGACAGTAAAGAAGTGTATTTCCAAAAATGCTGTTCTTCTGAACTTTCTATTCATCAAAGATGGTTTCCACAAAAATATTAAACAGCACAACGGTTTTCAACATTGATAAGAATAGGAAATGGTTCTTGAGTTCCAAATCATCAGATTACAATGATTTCTGAAGGATCATGTGAAACTGAAGACTGGAGTAATGTTGCGGAAAATTCAGTTTTGCCATCACAGGAATAAATTACATTATAAAATATTAAAAAAGAAAATAAAAAAAGTTAATAATATTTTAAAATATTGCCGTTTACGTTTAAAAAAAAAAATCTAATTAATGTAGCCTTTGTGAGCATAAGAGACAACCTTTAAACCCAAACTTTGAAATGGTAGTGTATACTTCCTGTAAAAAAAATTTTTAAATAAATTTTTCAGGAACCTTGACAGGTTGCAAGATGTGCAACTTGCATAACTGCATCTGCTTCTTGTAATATTACATTATACTACATCAGGTGACAGCAATTGACCTTTTTATTTGATTTCTGTGCTTTTATGTTTGTAGTTATATGACAAAAACCAGACAGGAAGTAAATGGACTGGTGGGATTAGGAAATAACCTGAGGTGCTCACATTTGCCATCTACATGCATCCAATCATTTATTTACCAAAAATTCTAAAAATCAAAATGTACGGTCATCACCTTCAGGAAGGGCGTTACTCATGCTCAGGACCGTCATCAGGTTATTCACATCGCTGTTGATGCTCTGTGCGACTCCAGGGTACTGCAGAAACCAAGAGTAGGTTACACTGGCAACAAATCGTAACACAAAACACCTCCAGCAAAACAGCCTTGACCTTGTTGAGCGCATATTGGTGGGCTAGTTTATTTCAGAACATTTCAAAACTGTTTGTTTTACTAAAAAAAGTTGAGAGGAGAGACTCCCAGATTTAGGTTATCTAATCATACCCATTCAGATCGATATCGTTTGCAAAAGCAGTTAGCGGGAATAGCTCTTAGGACTTTAAGCAGTTGGTGCTCCAAATTAACCTATTAGAAGACTGTTAAAAATGGGCATTTTACAGTACATGTACGTAACAAGAGGAAAGCTTGGTTTGTGGTTTTGGTGGGGAATGCGCTAACACAAGCGCAACATTGTACTACTGCTGCTTCAGATTAATGCTAACAAAGAAACCATGCTCCTCTGAATGATGAGATTACTGTAAATTTTTTATGTTGTATGTAACTGACAGGAAATCAGGAAATTTCACTAAATATAATGCAACTTATTTCTTCATTTAAAAAAAGTATTATTTCTCTATTTAAAAAAGAAAATACAAATGGGTTATGAATAAAATCACCTTTAATTGACCAATGACTATCAGCTGCAAAAAGATAAAATCGTTTTATCTTGTGTGGCGTCCCATTAAAATTAACTTTAAACACCTTAAAGGGGTCATATGATGCGATTTAAATTTTTCCTTTCTCTTTGGAGTGTTACAAGCTCTTGGTGCCTAAAGAAGATCTGTAAAGTTGCAAAGACTGAAGTCTCAAATCCAAAAGACATTCTTTAAGAGAGTTAAAGTTAAGAGTCAACCACGCCCACAAAATAAACAGCAACATCATATGACCCCTTTAAATCTTTATTGATCATCAGGACCACTCTTAAAAATAAAGGTGCTTAAAAGGTTCTTCAAAGCAATGCCACAGAAGAACCATTTTTGGTGCCACAAAGAACCATTCAGTCAAAGGTTCTTTAAAGAACCATCTCTTTCTTACCTTTATATAATCTTAAGAACCTTCTTTCGCCACAAGAACCTTTTGTGAAACAGAAAGGCTCTTCAGATGTTAAATGTTCTTTATGGAACCATTTAGACAAAAAAGGTTCTTCTATGGCATCGTGAAGCACCTTTATTTTTAAGAGTGAAGTTTAAAATAGTACTTTTAGTCTGAAACCAACCTGTATTTTCATGGCGACTTCTCGACCGTCTTTCATCCTGGCCAGATGGACCTGACCAATAGAGGCAGCAGCAAAGGGTCTTTCCTCAAACATATCTAGTTTATCCCTCCAGTTTGGGCACAGGTCATTGTTCAAGGCTTTCTGCACAGATCAAAAAGCAAGAGATGTGTACTTTTTTTTTTTTTTTTAATTCTGAGTTATGATTTTCAGATGTAAAACATTAAATAGGTGGTACCATCATCTGTTTGATGGGCATGAAGTCAGCACTCTGACGCACACGTTCGAAGATCTTGGCCAGCTGTGGGTTGATGAATGCATCATCTGAAACATTAAACACACATCCAGTGTTGGTATAGTACAGTGCTATTCTTCAACAAAAGCCAAATGAAAATGATGGCCCTGTTTATGGCTGGTATCATCCTTCCTGGGTGATCAGATCCCAAGTGCTCAGCTGACACTCAACATTTAAAATTTTAATATGCTTTAAAATGTCATTTATTCCGGTGATGGCAAAGCATATTTTTCAGTGTAACACGATTCTTCAAAAAGCATTGAGAAACCGTGATTGACCTGTGATATAAACATAAACATGGTAAAACCACTGTATAGAATGGCTTATTGCTTTATTTTTGTGCAAAGGTTCACTGATAGGCGAGTAGGTGTCCCTGTGAGTAGCTGTTGTTTAGGACACATTAGTGTTTACTAGTGCTGTTAAACGATTAATAGTTCCAAAATAAAAGTTTTTGTTTACATAATATATGTATGCTGTTTATATTTATTATGTATATATAAATACACAAGCATGTATATATTTCAGAAAAATAGGTTGTTTATATATTAAATATATTTATAATATACATTTTATGAATATAAACACAAACATGTAAATACATATGTTCAAAATATATACTGTATGTGTGTGTATTTACATATACACATAATAAATATACACCGAACACACATATATTATGCAATCAAAAACTTTTATTTTGTATGCGATTAATCGTTTGACAGAACGAGTGTTTACACAACAAATGTGATGTGGTCAAATGCTTTCCTAAGCTATGAATGTTGTTTGAATGATTGGATCACTTTGTATTTTGTGCTCCCCACTTATGATTAGATCACTAAAGGCAGATGATGTTGATTCCAGGTATAATGGGTGCCTGTATTTTCTACTTCAAATCATTAAAATTCATATAAAAAGAGAATTGTCAAATGCCTTACAATACAATACAACACAGTCTTGCGTTGCTTCTTGCTTTCATAAATCTGTTGCCATATTACAGGTTTACTTGGTTGGCTGCAATGCACAGTCAATCCATAACCGTAAACAGGATTTTAGAGATGGATTCACGAGAAGAAACTGTGTGACAGATGTATGGCACTGTAAACACTCTCAAGTCTTAAGAAGCCAGAGTGAGAAAGAGAGAGAGAGAGAGAGAGAGAGAGAGAGAGAGAGAGAGAGAGAGAGAGTTTGTGGGCCCAAGCAGCCTGGGCCTGTACGTGAAGATTTTACCTGAGCCTGTAGCTCCTGATCTTGCTTCCTGGCATCTTGCAGCTGCCTGAGAAGCTGCTGGTTGCGGTCGTGTCCCCTCTGGAGCTCCTGCTGGCTTTCTTGCAGCTCTCTCTGCAGATCCCACAGTCTCTGCTCTTGGACGTCCAGCTATCCAACCACAATAGAGGGCAGGGCGCAGAGGAAGAGAAAATCAATCCACTACAAAGAGCCTCTTTCTCCGTGTAAATACATATGTTCAAAATATATACTGTATGTGTGTGTATTTACATATACACATAATAAATATACACCGAACACACATATATTATGCAATCAAAAGCTTTTATTTTGTATGCGATTAATCGTTTGACAGAACGAGTGTTTACACAACAAATGTGATGTGGTCAAATGCTTTCCTAAGCTATGAATGTTGTTTGAATGATTGGATCACTTTGTATTTTGTGCTCCCCACTTATGATTAGATCACTAAAGGCAGATGATGTTGATTCCAGGTATAATGGGTGCCTGTATTTTCTACTTCAAATCATTAAAATTCATATAAAAAGAGAATTGTCAAATGCTTTACAATACAATACAACACAGTCTTGCGTTGCTTGTTGCTTAATCTTTCATAAATCTGTTGCCATATTACAGGTTTACTTGGTTGGCTGCAATGCACAGTCAATCCATAACTGTAAACAGGATTTTAGAGATGGATTCACGAGAAGAAACTGTGTGACAGATGTATGCCACTGTAAACACTCTCAAGTCTTAAGAAGCCAGAGTGAGAAAGAGAGAGAGAGAGAAAGTACTAAATAACAAATTGCTGGATTCAAACCCAGTGAAATGCTGAACTGCTACAGAGTTGAAGGCATGATTGTCTCTGCGTACATCATAAGTAACTATTAAAAAAAGTAAAGCTTATCTTTACAGTTGCCATGTTTTTTTATCCTGGTTCACTTGTTTGACCCAGATTAGTGTGATGACCTCTTATTTTCTCAGCTGATAATGTCGCTGAGAAATGTGGGCTACTAAATCATATTTGAACAGGACTAGTTTTCCTGAAGGAGGTATGAAAAAAACAAGTGTCAGTAAATCATACTGTGAAGCAAAAAACTATGCTTGTAAGAAACATTTAGGCTTTTAAACTTTGTCCACCAACATATTTGATTAGAACTGATTTGGACTGTTTTAACTTTTTTATTGGAGAAAGCAATATTATGGATACTTTTACCCAAAGCAGTGTTTTGAATTCAAAAACCTCTTGATGGATTTGTTTATTACAAACATGCAGGACTGGATTCATGTCGAATACTTTTGGATTATTGTGATGTTTTTATCAGCTGTTTGGACTCTCATCCTGATGGCACCCATTCACTCCAGAGGATCCATTGGTGAGCAGATGATGTAATGCTTCAAAATTTCTCAAAATCTGTTCAGATGAAGAAACAAACTCATTTACATCAAGGGTGAGTAAAATTTCAGCAAAAATATATTTTTGGTAAATTATTATAAAAAAAAAAAAAACAGGAATATTCAGCGCAGTAACAACTAATGGGACAAATGGACCCATGTTTTTTTTTTATATAGAGGTCCAAAAATCTTAAACAACCACTGTATGTGCCATTTAAAACAAAAAATAAAATCTGTGCTGCTAAGAACCATTTCTATGTAAACAAAACCCCACAAACTGTTGGATCAGGGTCTTCATTATCTCTGTGAGGACATTAGAGCTATTTCAGGATGTGATGATGAGGTCAAAGGTAATCATTATCCAGCATGTCGGGTGTCTACATAGATAAGATCTAGTTACAGACCGCTGTTCTCAGAACACATTTGCACTCTCAGTTCCCATATGCATTCAGACTGTCATAATGCAACTCTGTAGTCACGAACAAAGCTTTGAGTCTTTAGTTGCAAGCAAGACAACAACAATAAAATAAATAAGCTGGAAAACAATTAAAAATGTCGCAACCCAATATTCAAGAATAGTGCACTAAAGAAGTGTACAGGTCTCAAGTCAAAGACTTTGTATTTTAATTTAAAAAACATGAGAAAGTAAAAAGTGGTTCATTCGGAGCACATAAAATACATAATGCATTTAAAGTCAACACCTAAATCAACCCTACATACTTAAAATAAATAAAGCATTAAAAAAATCAAATCAAACGTATACCAAAAAGATGAAAATAAAATTAAATAAAATCTTTGCTTTCATAACCCTTCATTTCAATTTAAAAACTGCAATCTAAAATAGAACATGTTTGTGTTAGTAATATTAAATTAAAATGTAATAACTTTCATCACCTTCAAAATGACAGTATGCTTAACACTTTCATAATGGTACCCTGCTACAAATGCTGTTTCACATTGCTTTTAAACACGCCAAAACAACAGTGGCAGTGTGTATGTCCGACTAAAGCTCTCTCTATGACATAAGAAGATTTGAAGTTGAGCTGAGAGATCCTGGATGATGGGAGGGGTGCACATATTTACATGCACAAGCGGTGAACAAGGTTAAACATTTCAAGAATGAGATAAACTTTTAAGAAGAGTACATTTCAATACTATATTGGCATTTTTCATACCAATTACACAGATGCATATAAATATTTTATGATCTGTGATGCAAAAACGACTTCACTACATTGAAACAGCCTCTCAGCCTTGACAGCAGGCTAATTTAAGTGCACTTTAGATCAGGAAACTGTGTAAATGTTACTGTGTTTATTATTATACATACAGCCCAATTTAAGCAAACACAGACAGTCAAAAGAGCAATGGTGCTCTCCTGCCTAAGAGTAAATAATACCATACGCACACTTGATTTTCAGTTCTGTTTGTACTGAAAGAGAGGACAAAAAAAGGAAAGCTCTTTTCATTGCTACAAATGATGCACATTGGTTAAGATCAGGGTTGTTGTGGGTTCTGGTAGGTAGTGCACATGTGTTTATGTGTGGGTGACTGGAGTTTAAATACCCACAATCTCCTTCCTATTCTTTCATGTCTCCTCACTCACTATCTCGCTGTTAATAAAATGGTTTAAAGTCCAAAAACAAACAAACAAACAAACTCTAATTGCATGCAATTTATCACTTGTAATCATACCATGCCTGATAGCATGTCAATAATCAATAAATGTTCTAATGAGTTATTAGCTATACATTGTACCCATCCAAATTGTAACTGTAAAGTTCAGTTCTAGTAGATAATGCAATTGTCTTACCATTCTTGTCCTCTGATCTTAGACTTTTTTTTGCCACTTCTGCCAAAGCTCCAATACCCAAACCCACAGCAAGACCTGCAAGGGATTAAAAACCAAAAAAGAAATGGTCCATAAATCAACATAAGTTAAATACTGAAACAGTCATTATCACACACCTCAAATCTGCACTTCCACCATGTAAACAAAACTTTTAAAAAAAGCTGTATCTCTTAGACTGATTTGTGAAAAATACCCACAACAACACTGGAGCTGTATTATGTCAACTTGACAAAAG
>NW_015505500.1:1349581-1371050 GCF_001515645.1 Sinocyclocheilus grahami
AAGCAAATAGTTTCTGTTATCTGTTATTTACAGAACTAGTTCCTACTTAGTTTGGTGTCAGTCAGATTTTTCAATGTTTTTGAAAGAGGTCTCTTATGCTTAACCAAAGGTTGCATTAACTTGATAAAAAAATACAGTAAAAACAAGTTTGTTGTAAAATACTGTTACAATATAAAATAACTTTTAATATACTAAACAATTTAATTTCCTGTGACTGCAAGGCTGAATTTTCAGCAGCCATTACTGCAGTCTTCAGTGTCTCACGATCCTTCAGAAATCATTTTAATATGTTGATTTGGTGCTCAAGAAACATGCTTGTCTTTGTAATCTTGTTGCTGCTCACCTGATTAGAAGATGGTGTAAGCTTTTAGATACAAAGATCAATGAGAAACATGAGAACAAATTAATTCAAGTGTGTCCAGACTGGTAGCGTTTGAGGGCCCTGAACAGTCAGCAAGAAGAAAATTTAGCATCCATTTTCTACCGCTGTGTGGAAAATAACGAAAGGACGGACACATGAGGTTATTTTATCTTTAGACGTTTGCATATCAGAGAGGAAATAAACCGCATCTCCAATTTCTCTGCACCTTTCTGTAAGAGGATTACAGTCACTTATATCATCAGGCTGTAAAACTGAAACAGGCCTTGATCACGTAGCAGTCTAACTTGAGAGCGGCCATGACTTACAACCATCCCAACACTGGAAGCAGCCGTGGGTTATGAATACTATCAGTCATGGAGGACGCCTCAGTGGCCCCAATAAATCCTTGAGGAGTGACCTGGTCTAACGTGGTGTCTTGTTATATACAGTACAAACAGCATTCTTACCCTGTATACTGAGCATCTGGCCGAGCTTGAGGGCCGCTCCACGCACTTTACACAATGTCCTGACGATACGCTCCGCGTTGGCCTCTGAAAGGAAGGGGCTGCTGTCCAAAACAGACTTCTTTTCACCTATGTGAAATTACAAGTCTGTTAACATTTTGGACTGAAAATACAACTTAAAGGAATAGTTCACCCCAAAAATTAACATTTTCTGATCCTCAGGCCATCCAAAATGTAGATGAGTTTGGAGTAATTTAGCATTACATCACTTGCTCACCAATAGATCCTCTGCAGTGAATGGGTGCCGTCAGAATTAAAGTTCAAACAGCTGATAAAAATGTCACAATAACCCACAAGTAATCCACAAGACTCTAGTCCATCAGTTAACATCTTGTGAAGCAAAAAACTATGCTTGTAAGAAACATTTAGGCTTTTAAACTTTGTCCACCAACATATTTGATTAGAACTGATTTGGACTGTTTTAACTTTTTTATTGGAGAAAGCAATGTTATGGATACTTTTACCCAAAGCAGTGTTTTGAATTTAAAAACCTCTTGATGGATTTGTTTATTACAAACATGCAGGACTGGATTCATGTCGAATACTTTTGGATTATTGTGATGTTTTTATCAGCTGTTTGGACTCTCATCCTGATGGCACCCATTCACTCCAGAGGATCCATTGGTGAGCAGGTGATGTAATGCTTCAAAATTTCGCAAAATCTGTTCAGATGAAGAAACAAACTCATTTACATCAAGGGTGAGTAAAATTTCAGCAAAAATATATTTTTGGTAAATTATTATATATAAAAAAAAAAAAACAGGAATATTCAGCGCAGTAACAACTAATGGGACAAATGGACCCATGTTTTTTTTTTTTATACAGAGGTCCAAAAATCTTAAACAACCACTGTATGTGCCATTTAAAACAAAAAATAAAATCTGTGCTGCTAAGAACCATTTCTATGTAAACAAAACCCCACAAACTGCTGGATCAGGGTCTTCATTATCTCTGTGAGGATATTAGAGCTATTTCAGGATGTGATGATGAGGTCAAAGGTAATCATTATCCAGCATGTCGGGTGTCTACATAGATAAGATCTAGTTACAGACCGCTGTTCTCAGAACACATTTGCACTCTCAGTTCCCATATGCAGTCAGACTGTCATAATGCAACTCTGTAGTCACGAACAAAGCTTTGAGTCTTTAGTTGCAAGCAAGACAACAACAATAAAATAAATAAGCTGGAAAACAATTAAAAATGTCGCAACCCAATATTCAAGATTAGTGCACTAAAGAACTGTACAGGTCTCAAGTCAAAGACTTTGTATTTTAATTTAAAAAACATGAGAAAGTAAAAAGTGGTTCATTCGGAGCACATAAAATACATAATGCATTTAAAGTCAACACCTAAATCAACCCTACATACTTAAAATAAATAAAGCATTAAAAAAATCAAATCAAACGTATATCAAAAAGATGAAAATAAAATTAAATAAAATCTTTGCTTTCATAACCCTTCATTTCAATTTAAAAACTGCAATCTAAAATAGAACATGTTTGTGTTAGTAATATTAAATTAAAATGTAATAACTTTCATCACCTTCAAAATGACAGTATGCTTAACACTTTCATAATGGTACCCTGCTACAAATGCTGTTTCACATTGCTTTTAAACACGCCAAAACAACAGTGGCAGTGTGTATGTCCGACTAAAGCTCTCTCTATGACATAAGAAGATTTGAAGTTGAGCTGAGAGATCCTGGATGATGGGAGGGGTGCACATATTTACATGCACAAGCGGTGAACAAGGTTAAACATTTCAAGAATGAGATAAACTTTTAAGAAGAGTACATTTCAATACTATATTGGCATTTTTCATACCAATTACACAGATGCATATAAATATTTTATGATCTGTGATGCAAAAACGACTTCACTACATTGAAACAGCCTCTCAGCCTTGACAGCAGGCTAATTTAAGTGCACTTTAGATCAGGAAACTGTGTAAATGTTACTGTGTTTATTATTATACATACAGCCCAATTTAAGCAAACACAGACAGTCAAAAGAGCAATGGTGCTCTCCTGCCTAAGAGTAAATAATACCATACGCACACTAGATTTTCAGTTCTGTTTGTACTGAAAGAGAGGACAAAAAAAGGAAAGCTCTTTTCATTGCTACAAATGATGCACATTGGTTAAGATCAGGGTTGTTGTGGGTTCTGGTAGGTAGTGCACATGTGTTTATGTGTGGGTGACTTGAGTTTAAATACCCACAATCTCCTTCCTATTCTTTCATGTCTCCTTACTCACTATCTCGCTGTTAATAAAATGGTTTAAAGTCCAAAAACAAACAAACAAACAAACTCTAATTGCATGCAATTTATCACTTGTAATCATACCATGCCTGATAGCATGTCAATAATCAATAAATGTTCTAATGAGTAATTAGCTATACATTGTACCCATCCAAATTGTAACTGTAAAGTTCAGTTCTAGTAGATAATGCAATTGTCTTACCATTCTTGTCCTCTGATCTTAGGCTTTTTTTTGCCACTTCTGCCAAAGCTCCAATACCCAAACCCACAGCAAGACCTGCAAGGGATTAAAAAACAAAAAAGAAATGGTCCATAAATCAACATAAGTTAAATACTGAAACAGTCATTATCACACACCTCAAATCTGCACTTCCACCATGTAAACAAAACTTTAAAAAAAAGCTGTATCTCTTTTACCCACAACAACACTGGAGCTGTATTATGTCAACTTGACAAAAGGAAACACCGAAATAGCATTTCCAAACCACTGTGGTCAGCACATTTGCTGTGGCAGAGCTGAGAACCAATAACAAGTCTTGGTGCAGTCTTCAATAGTTATGTAATTGTCTGATTACGCAACACTCCCGGCTCTTGAGAAATTTAGGAGGGGCTTGAATTAGGTTGTAAATGAAGCGGTGAAACTAAACCTCAATGTAAACCTGCAAGAAATGGGGCCGACATGCTTTCACCCTGGTGTTTTTTTTCAATGTCTTAACACACCTTACAGAAACACGTGTAGTTTTGATGACAGCTCTTATCCCGGTAAAGTTTTTCATTAAGACTGCTGGGGAAGTTCTAGGTCACTTGCGGTTGATGATTAAACAGGTTCCTGTTTTTATGTCCCTTTATGCCTGCAGGAGTATAAGGGCTTGAGGAAAACACAAGGGGCCATGCCAGTGTGTTCAAACACTGCAGCTTCTGAAGCACTGAATTGCATTTCTTCCTTTTAAAGATACAAAACATTTGCGTTCCATTGCACACAGATAGGCTAATCCATTTGTTTACCCAATCCAGTAAGAATTTTTTAAAAGATTTAATTAAATTAAATTGTTATAATATTGCACAACATACTGTTTTTAGAGTACTATGGTCTATTTGTGATAAAATAATTACAGCTTTGGTGA
This sequence comes from Sinocyclocheilus grahami, assembly GCF_001515645.1. Taxonomy (NCBI): domain Eukaryota; kingdom Metazoa; phylum Chordata; class Actinopteri; order Cypriniformes; family Cyprinidae; genus Sinocyclocheilus; species Sinocyclocheilus grahami. The sequence continues at coordinate 1,353,850 of NW_015505500.1, forward strand.
GCATAAGAGACTTTTCAAAAACATTAACCAATCTTACACATAAACAGAGTAATATGTGCACATATTGTCATAGCAGGGCTCTTTTTTTGCACACTGGCACAAAGTGGCTAAGATGGCTTTCAGATTGCCTGATAGCATGACCAAGGACACTACGGGCCCAAGTCTCATGTTACAAAAACAGAGAGGTATGCTTCTCAACATAAACACAAGGTAAACAAAATGAACAAGCTGCTTAAAAACAGTTGTTATGGCACTGATTTAAGGGCTATATTCAGTCACTAAAATTGAAATGAAAAACGCAACCGCATGAAGGCCTGCCAAAGTGATGTATACTATTCTTGGACACATTTAATCCCTATTTTTAACTATCCAACGAGAGCTAGAGGAATAGAGCCAGAGAGCACGGTTGAACTGGATAGCTCATGTCCAGGAGCGAGGTCAAGGTGAGGACAAAGGTCAGATACACCCATAACATTAAACCATTTTAAATGCGAAAACTACACAAACCACAATATTCAAACATAAATAATGTTTCCTCCAAGTTGTTAGTATAAGTCACAAAATGTTCTACATTTTGTAATGTGACATTTATATGTGAAACAAAATATCTATAAAAGTGATAGTTCACCGAAAAATACAAATTCGGTCATCATTATCACCCTGAAGTTGTTCCAAACTTGTATGAACTTCTTTCTTCTGTCGAACACAAAAGAAGATATTTTGAAGAATGTGGGTAACCAAACAGTTTCTAGTTCCCATTGATTTCCATAGTATTTTTTTCCATACTACAGAAGTCAATGGGGACCAACAACTGTTTGGTTACCTACATTCTTCAAAATATCTTCTTTTGTGTTCGACAAAACAAAATACCTCCTACAGGTTTAGAACAGCTTAAGAGTGAGTAAATAAATAAAATGAGCAATGAGCGAGTAATAAAAAAAAAAAAGATGTTCTTAAATAACAATAACAAAATTAATAATTTAAATTCAACAGATCTAAACTAGGGCTGGGCAAAAAAAATATATATATATATTTTTCGATTAATCGTTTTTTTTAATGACGTTGATACAATATCGATTCTCAAAAGCCGCGAATCGATCTTTTCCGGGATTTATTTCAGCACACATTTAAAATAAGATCTGATTAAGGTGAATCTTATCATTAGTCTTCTCCACTAGATGTCACCCTTATTTACAACAGAAAGCCTGTTATTCCGTCAAGCCTGATTTGCAATGCTCAGGTGAAATGCTATAGTAATACTATAAATCTGCGGAAGCATTTGATATCACGCATAAGGCGCCATGATTTCCGCAATAAATGAATGACGGATGGCGCGGCGCACTGTTTTGTTTACTACACACATATTAAAGCGCATGCTCAGGTGAAATGCTATAGTAATACTATAAATCTGCGGAAGCATTTGATATCACGAATAAGGCGCCACGATTTCCGCAATGAATTAATGGTTTTGTTTACTACACACATACTAAAGCGCGGATGACGCTTGCGGTGTTTTCAGCTTCTGCCGTCTCACTATATGATGATATGAACACGAATGTCATCTCCAGCTGCTCTGAGAGTCACTTCATTAGCATTTTACCGTTTCATTTGAGAAAACTACCGTCATATCACATTCACAGCAGTTGCCAGTTCTTCACGGCAACCCGTCAAAATAAAAGTTTAGTTTAACGTTAAGAAACTGTCAGAATATATTACTATTTGGCAGTCTTAAAACTCAATGCTATAGCTAATAAATATGAATAAATCTTTATTTTAAAGGAATAATCACATCGGTTTTCTTTTTAATTTGAACAGTAAACCTCTGTTGTGCAGCACTTTGTTTGCCAAAAAATAAAAGGGTTTAATTTTCATTTGATTAGGATAAATTAAATTAAGGTTTTATGCCTTCATCTGATTAACAGAAAAATTAAGAACATTTTAAAGGGCCCTATTATTGTTTAAAAAAGGACCCATACAAAAAAAAGTATAGGTTTAAAATACAGGCATGTGGCTTGATTTCTTTTTATTAATTCACCATTTGTAAACTGATGTTTACTGTTCATTTTTAGAAATATCAATAGCATTTGTATTAAAACTATATTCACTGAATGTAATAAAAAAAATCGAGAATCGAATCGAAAGCTTGCGAATCGAAATCGAATCGGGACATCTGAATTGAAACCCAGCCCTAATCTAAACATTACGTTCTAAATTATTGTTAAATATTAAACCAAATGTTCAATTATTAATTACCATTGATCGTTTAAATTTTACATAATTAAATATAATTTCTGCTGCTAATAATAGTAATAATAATAACAACAACAACAACAACATTTAAATTAGCAATGTTAATTAATAATTAAACATTTTGTTTATTTCATAATTTAATAAAGTTATAATGTTTATGCCTGCTGAATTTGCTTAGACACTATATAATATTAGCACACTCCTGAAAGCTGGATGCCACATAAAAGTCATCTTGAATAGACTCGGTATCTTTGATCCCTAGAAGACAAACACTTGTCAACACATTCCCCTTATAAATAAATCCCATAATGCTTCAGTGGTTTAAAGAATGCTGAATGCAAGTACCCGGTCATATTTACAGGTCATTGCAAGTATACACATATGGGCTTGTATTAAACAGGTGTCCAAAGATGTTTTCTTGTAACGGTGGCAGATAAGAGATAACAAACACTTCAACAAATCACCCAGCATGCACACACACCAACAGCAGATGAGAGCAGATATACGTTTAACGTCTCAATTAGTGTTCGTCAGTGGAAAACTAGCGTGTAGTGAACCTGTGACAGAGAGCTACTGTGACCACCAGTGTTTAATTTTCCCATGTGACAGCACTTTTCACTCCAAACCCTCGGCTATATCCATCCATTCGCTGCCTGCACCCGTATTCAGCACTAGTCCTCTGAGAAATCACTGATAGACTGCCATTTGAAGAACAAAAGCGGGTAAAGTTACACACCAGAATGGGACGCTCTATCTCAGGGGAAACAGGTGATGCACATTCTCAGACTAGTTAAGCTCTGTCCCATAATCCAAAGCAGGGGCATTTACAGTCTACGATATTACTGGTTAAAATGCAGAATAACCTTGAGCCCTCAATCTGGCTCTGACATACTGTATGAGGAGAGAGACGCAGCTCTCTTGAACAGGCCTTAGTTTAGAGCATGACTAACAACAATACCAGAAAGGACAGCAACCTGGAAAGCCAAATATACCAATCCAAAAAAAAATGGCTTTCAGAATCAGACAGCACATACTCAGTCTGTTTGATATATTTGGTGGCAACACAGGCTGTGCTAAATCTGAAGTGGACTTGTGGTCTTTGCTTGTTGGTTTGAATGCACCACGCAAAAGCAAAGGTTTTCAGTTACCGATGGTATTGTAGAAATGCCCTAATTACTGTAAGCCATGCTTAATTTATTCCTCTAATGAAAAAGCCCAGTAACAAGAGAGTTAGTAAGTGTAAAATATCCAACTAGCCATGTGATCTAAATATGTCTGCTCACATAATGGTCAGTAAGATATTTAAGATTTAAAATTTAGAGGATAGTTCACCCCAAACTCGAAATTGTCATCATTTACTCTTTACCCCTCACTTGCTACAAAACTGTTTGAGTTTCTTTCTTCTGCTGAACACAGAAGATGGCTGGTAACCAAACATTCAAAACATATTTTGTGTTCAACGGTTGAAAGAAATTCATTCAGCTTTGAAGCAACTTGAGAGTGAGTAAATGATGACAATTTTCATTTTGGGTAAAACTATTCCTTTAATACTTTCATTCAGCAAGGATGCATTAAATTGACCAAAAGTGCCAACAGTATATACATCTACGATGTTAAAAAATTATGTTCTTTTGAACTTTCTATTCATCAAAAAAGAAACCGAAACAAGTATAACAGTTTCCACAAAAATATTAAGCAGCATAATTGTTTTCAACATTGATAATAATAAGAAATGTTAATGAGCACCAAATCAGCATATCAGAATGATTTCTGAAGGATCATGTGACACTGAAGACTGGAATAATGGCTGCTGAAAATTCAGCTTTGCTATCACAGGAATAAATTACATTTAAAATATATTTAAATCTAAAAAAAATTCTTAAATTGTAATAATATTTTCACATTATTACTGTTTTACTGTATTTTTGATTTAAAAAAATTTAAATTTTAAAAGAACCTTACCAGCCCCAAACGTTTCAACAGTACTGTACATACATATACATAAATATATAATAATTTCAGTGACCTTACCTCCAAAATTCGCTAGTCTCCCAAGCCGTGTGACTGGTACCTTTCGCTCTCTTGCTCTTTCACTAAGCTACAGAAAGAAGAGACACACTGTAGACAGTTGTGGAGAACCAGACGCATTAACAGTGCTTCAATATATTATGTGCTTCCAATTACAAAGTATCCTTTTTTAAAAGTACTATTTTCTTAACTCAAAATTACGGTAAATTCTGTGATTTGTTTGATCCTACTAAGACAACATGAAATCAAAAGTAGTGTTTAGTGGTCATACTGTACACCGCGTGCATAATAATTAGGCACATTGATATCTTTTTTTTTTTCCAAGCACATTTGACCAATTCCAAACCACACCAACCTTAATAACTACTATTAATTTTTGTATTTAATCATTTATGAATGATATATAATTGTCCATGAAGGCTGGAAGCGAAAAACTCCTTATATTCAGGTGTGCAGAATTATTAGGCATGTTCTCTTTTACTGATAAAATGAGCCAAAAAAGAGGTTTAACTCAGACTGAAATGTCAAAAATGATTAAATCCCCATGAGAAATATTAAAAAATAATGCAATACAGAAATTGCAAAGTTAAGGCATGACCACTGGACAGCAAAATGCTCACTGGGACAGCGGGGTCAGAAAAAACAAACAAACAGGTGGAGAAGAAAATACATGTTAACTGCAAAAGTTTTAAGAATTAATGTGAAGAATTAGGTGTAAAACCATCAGGAAACATTTAGTCTCCAGCGCCACCATTTTCCAGAACTGCAACCTTCCCGGAGTCTCTAGATTTACAAGGTGTCAGGTTCTCAAAGAGACTTTGTTTGGGTAAAAAATCCTACAAAATGACCCTCACTCAATAAGAATAACATTCTGAAGTATTGTGAAATACATTAAGACTAATTTTTTATAGGCTTTATCGACAGATAAGTTGAAAGTGACTCTTGAAGGACTAGCACCACATCCTCTTGTACCACTGTTTGAAGAATTTATCTCCCAGAATCTGGCAGTAAGTTTTAGGAGCTAATTTTTAGTCAATCCTGCGAGACAGACTTTTCAGGATAGGAGATGGAATAAAAATTAGCTCCTAAAACGATCTACACTGAGATTGTCCTAACTAAATTATCAACACCAATACCACCAAGTAGCAATAGCAAGAGGCTAATCATGGATAAGTTTTTTTTTGTTTCTTTTGTAGCGTTATTGCCCATACCTTTATTTTCCAATCATCAATAGTAAGATTTACATTAAGAATGAAAAAAAAGAGACGAGTGCCCTAGTAAAAAAAAAAATAAATTAAAAGAAAAGCCATAATTTATTTCATACTAAGTATACTTCAAATCCATTAACATTTATTGACATATCACTTAAAAGTTACTAAAATAAAATTATAATTAAACTTTATTTAGAGTATTTCTGTACTGCACAATGCACATTTCTCAATATTATGCCTAAAATATGTTTTAATATCACTATTAATAAGGATTGCATGAATTCTGTATAATATTAGTCTATAAATGCAAGCTATTTAAAGTGTACCTGAAGTATACTTGCAATAGTCCCACTTTAGCAGTCAAATATATTTAAGTATATATTTAGTTGGACCTCAACACTACTTCTGCACAATTAAATTGCATTAAGCACAAAATTAGTTGTTCCAATTGATTAGACGTTAAGTATATGTGCAGGGTATTTTTATTAAAGCACATAAATATGTTAATGTATTTGTAGTATACTTGGCACAAAACAGTATTTCAAATACAAGTTAGTATCTTTTTTCACTAGGGTGCTCTTATATCAATCAACTACTAACTTTAGGGGTAACAGGCACGTTGCATTGCCACTATTATTATCCTCTGTAATGCATGATATATATAGGTGGAACAAATGTCTAGTTACTCATGGGTGATGAAGGATTGGAAAAGGTCGCCTGTACCATTTGTTTATGTGGTTTGGAGCTGTTTCGCTTCGCCTCCCTGGCTTTTTCTATGTCTTCAGCTGTAATGCCTCCCACATTCATAAGTCATTTAATAAATCTAATTTATATTTCAATAACTATTATAATTATTCAAACAAATTGTGACAACGGTGGACAGTTTACAGCAATACTTTGTAGCAACCCGTCTCATTACTACACAATTTAACTGATGCACTGTCACAGGTACACTGACTGTTTTACAACAGCATCAAACATTTTTCATCCAATCGAAATTTATAGCCATAACTATCCATTTTATAATAGAAACGAATACCATTTCTTGAGGTACCCACCTGGATCTTCTGCATGGCCACGCTCATGCCCTGTTCAGCCGTCATTTGCATGCTCACAGCTTGGAAGCCACTACTGCGCAGAGAGCTGGCCTGAGTCTCGATCACTGCCTGGCTGAGCTTGCCTAGGCCTCTCATCAGCAACAACATGTCGCCTGCCATGTTGGTTCCTCTTTACACCTACTATACAGGAGAAAAGGAAGTGATTCAATAGCCTCAACCGTTTTTAAGCTGACAAGGATGATAGAAAACAGTCACACTGATCTTATGTAGTTCAAAATGGAAAAAAAGAATAACAAATAAACTCACACATATAACATTAGTGGTACAATCAGTTGGTAAAACCATGGTACATACCATTGTACTGAATGATTACCATAATGGCATACCGAGTCATTTCAAAGAATATTATGGTACTACTATAGTACATGTATTACTGTTTCAAGAAAACAAAGGACAGCTGAAGTTTACCAATATTTAGTTGGACCTCAACACTACTTCTGCACAATTAAATTGCATTAAGCACAAAATTAGTTGTTCCAATTGATTAGACGTTAAGTATATGTGCAGGGTATTTTTATTAAAGCACATAAATATGTTAATGTATTTGTAGTATACTTGGCACAAAACAGTATTTCAAATACAAGTTAGTATTTTTTTTCACTAGGGTGCTCTTATATCAATCAACTACTAACTTTAGGGGTAACAGGCACGTTGCATTGCCACTATTATTATCCTCTGTAATGCATGATATATATAGGTGGAACAAATGTCTAGTTACTCATGGGTGATGAAGGATTGGAAAAGGTCGCCTGTACCATTTGTTTATGTGGTTTGGAGCTGTTTCGCTTCGCCTCCCTGGCTTTTTCTATGTCTTCAGCTGTAATGCCTCCCACAGAAGAGTGGTCCTGGTGATAGGACCGTGTTTGGGCTGCAAACGAACAGCGCGCATCTGAAGTGTCTCTGAAGGAAATAATGCATTATTTATCGGCTTTAAGATATCAGCCAAATTTTCTTATCAGGCCGATACCGATAACAGAAAAAATGAGCCGATATGGGCCGATACCGTTATGGTGGCCGATATATCGTGCATCCCTATACTGAATGATTACCATAATGGCATACCGAGTCATTTCAAAGAATATTATGGTACTACTATAGTACATGTATTACTGTTTCAAGAAAACAAAGGACAGCTGAAGTTTACCATACATACAGAGAAAACGTAAGAGCTAAAGAAAAACAAAAGTACTACAGCCATAACGAAAAAAACATTATAGCCATGTTTATATAGTCATATACATGGTGGCATAAAACAAAACACTGTATTACCACAGTGTATTTCCAATAAATTGTGGTTATATTCAATATAGCCTACATCACTGTTCAAAAGTTTGAGTCAGTAAATTTGTTCTGGAAAGAAATTAATACTTTTATTGAGAAAGTATTAAATTGATTGAAGATTCATTCAATTGATTAAAAAAATGACAGTAAAGACATTTGTCTACTTTTGAACTTTGTAATGATCAAAAAATATTAGTGCTGTCAAACGATTATTCGCATCCAAAATAAATGTTTTTGTTCACATAGTATATAAGTGTGTACTGTGTATATTTATTATGTATATATAAATACACACCCATGCAAGTATATATTTAAGAAAAATATGTTACGTTTATATATAAAATATATTTATATATAATAAAAATATATACATGTAAATACATGTATATTTTCAAAATATATACTGTATGTGTGTGTATTTATATATACATAATAAATATACACAGTACACACATTATGTACATAATTTTTTTTATTTTGGATGCAATTAATCGCGATTAATCATTTGACAGCACTAAAAAAATATATATATTAAACAGCACAAATACATAATTTTTTCTGTTAGTGCAGAGACACCAAAGCAATGTAATGTGGAGTGTAATATACAAGCAAAAACATGTATAATAATGCGTTGTATTTAATAGTGACTCATGTCGTCGCTTTAAATCAACACCAGAGTGTCATCAGCCATCAACAAAACAGCTGTTATCACAGTTCTTGGCAGCTCTATCAAAGGTTAAACGTTTTCACGATGAGACAAGTGTCAAAGCCTTTAGCCAATGACTAACTGTCTTACAAAGGGGCTGCAGACACTGAGTCCATCACAAGAAGCATATGAAGAGATATGAACCTGCGATTCAGTCCGAGCGCCCTTGTAAAACTTCATGATGAATGGGTTATTTTGTATTCTGTCAGCTCCCCACTATAAAACGCTCTTTACTTTCACAGCAAGGTGGAAAACGCAAGCGGTTTTGCACCAGTAAACTCTGAGGCTTCAGAGCAGAGAAACAAATAAGCTTAACCGAGGTGAGGCGTTGGATGACAGCCTGACTCTCCTGTAAATACAGAGCTTTAAACTTGGTTTTCCTGAGGTAAAGGTTTGCCTACAAGGAAAAAGCTCTCAAAAAGACCTTGAGCGACTTGGCAGGATAATGAACACACCTCGTGTGTGAAAACAGGTCAAAATTCAACGTTCCGTAACATTGTAGTCGAATACCTAATTCTGCGACGTGATCATCCCTCAATGGGCAACAGGAAGATAAGACATTAAAAAACAAGTAAGTAATACGTTTTCATTTCAAATAGTCTGGATATCCACAATTAACATGATTTCGGGTTCTTAACACTACTAGCACGTGGATAATCTCAATAAAGAGATGGCTCTCGAAGCACCACACTAACTGACCAGATGTTTGCTTTAGTCTTTCTACAACGTTTATGAGGATTAGCATTAGCAACGTACAATGAAATTCATGATAAACAATGCGTTCCATGTGAACAACATTTTCATTTGGTCATGCTCACGTTCGCTAATGTTGGCCCTGGGTGTAAATAAACGCTTGTTAAAGGGTTAGTTCACCCAAAAATGAAAATTGGCTTGTGTTTTACTCACCCTCGAAGCATCCTAGGTGTCTATAAATTTCTTCTTTCAGACGAATCCAGTCGGAGTTATATTAAAAATTGTCCTGGCTATTCCAAGCTCTATCATTGCAGTCAGCGGGTGTTGCAGTTGAACGGTCCACAAGTTGTCAAATAAAGCACGCGCATTCATAATAAAACGTGCTTCACATGGCTCCAGGGGGTGAATAAAGGCCTTCTGTAGTGAATCCATGTGTTTTTGTAAGAAAAATATCCATATTTCAAACGTAACAAACACTTTTATATCACTTCCGCCAACTGTCATATGTGGAAGTCGTTCTGGCGGATGTCGTAGCACGTCGGCGTTGCGTGATTAGTGACGAACGCAGAGAGACAACAAAACAAAACACCGGTCACGAATTAGAAGTACAAACCGAAGATTTGCAAAGAAAAATGTCAGAGGATTTCGATATAAGCCAAGAGGAGACTTGTTTTCCTTTGCTAAAGTAAGGAAACTTTGGTTTCTTTGCTCCTATAAACAAACTCGCGAGACTAGCATATCTCAGAGGCGCGCCTGCTGCGTACACCTTCCGCCGGAACTCCTTCTGTGTTTGACAGATAACGGAAGTGAGAGAAAAGTGTTTATTACGTTTGAAATATGGATATTTTTCTTACAAAAACATGGATTCACTACAGAAGGCCTTTATTCACCCCCCGGAGCCGTGTGAAGCACGTTTTATTATGAATGCGCGCGCTTTATTTGACGACTTGTGGACTGTTCAACTGCAATACCCGCTGACTGCAATGATACAGCTTGGAATAGCCAGGACAATTTTTAATATAATAATATAATATAACTCCGACTGGATTCGTCTGAAAGAAGAAAGGATGAGGATGAGTAAAACACAAGGCAATTTTCATTTTTGGGTGAACTAACCCTTTAACACACTTTCAATGTTCAAAAATGTGTAAACCCATGTTTTGTATCCTAATCTAGTGAACTAGGTGTGGTTTGGAAATACACCAGCATTCAGTACTGTTACACCTGAGCGAGGCCGCACATGCCTGGACATATCTGCATATTTGCAACCGAGACATTTAGCAGGTCAAACTGACAATGCTTATTGCAAACACTAAACGCTCTCTGTTGGTTAACAAAGGAACACGTTGCCAAAGTTTCAGAGACCCACTGTGGAACAATTGCAACATGTTTAAGGCAATTAAACGTACATACTTGCATTCAATACGGGTCGAAATACAATACCATACAAAAAAAGTATTGGACATATCCAAATCTCAATCCAATGTTGCAATATGTAAAATATGACTGTGAAATCAGTGAAACGCCTGTGTATGTTATTAAAGACTACACATGAAGTTCTACAAAGAAAGTGCCAGACAATCTTAGCCCATCTCATATCTTTCAACTGTCAACACCCTCTCGTTTCCTTCACAGCCAAAACAATGGCTGCTGCTCCTCCCCAAAACAGGACAGGCATCTTAATACATCACACACTGAGGTGTCAGACAGATAACCATGAAACAAGCAACAAATGTCAGCCATTTTAGGACTCCCTATTCTATTGCAAGGCAATCGCAGCTGTAAAGTCATATAGAAGCGGAATATGAGTGATGATGACAGGTTGAAATATGCTTCGAGACGCAGGCCTTGTGGCAGGAAATCACCAAGAGGCCATGCTAGTATAAGTGAACCTAAACAACACATGCAAATCACAGCCAATCAGACAGTTAGTTAGGGGAAACACCCATTTTTTTTTCTGTTTGTATAGCTGTGGTCAGGTTGTGTGAGTAACACCTAAACACTGTGGCACATGGTTCCTAGTTAATAATATGCTAACAGGAATGTTGACAAAATCATGACTGATAATCATACATAAATATGTATGAATTCATCGCATCTATAAAAACAAAATCAAATATAATAATGAACTTATGCTAAAATCCACTAATTAAGCATATTATAAACCTGCATTCCTACACATTTTAAATTAAATAAACGTAAATAAGGCCCTTATTTACATAAACAATTTATTCAAATAAGCAATTCTTTTTATGATTTAATTGTCATCTGCCTGAGGCATTAATTGCATTTGCAGTGAAGCAATAATGCAAAATCAAAACAAGCCACATTAATTGTGCCCTTCAGTCGGGTCATTTAAGTTAAAGTCTAGGCCGGTGCTGACGTTTAGTATCCAAGCAGCTCTGCAAAAAAGATTATAAACAAAGATTTGGCTTAAGGCTTATGGGTTTTGCAAAGAGGTGATCTTCACAACAGCTGCCTTCATTTCATTTAGTTAACACATTAACACATCTCTGAGCTCGCTTTGTTTAAACGGCACAGAATGGCCTGCAAAAAAATCATTTAATTTAATTTATTTAGTCATCATTGTAGTTTTACTTTCCTTTAAAATGATCTAAACATTCTATGCACTTGAGAAGCATATTTGTGAAAGACATTTTTTTTATACTATTCAGGAAATATTGCATTAATTACACATCATTTACTTCATTGGCTAATAGTTTTTTGTTTGTTCAAAGCATTTTCTTTTTAGATGTCTGCTTATTCTTCAACTAGTTTGCAAATAGGGTAAGAAAAATCATCTTAAATCAAGATGCATTATCTCGCTTCTCAATCAAAAGCTTAGATGTTTAGATATCTTTCCTGGAAAACAAGACAAAATACTGATACAAAAAAAAAAAATCATGCATGCCATATCTCAACTTGTTTGTGCCAACGCTTACTGTTTTGCAAGATTTCTGGCACAAAATATTAGCTGCAATCCTAAAGCATTAAAGAGGAAGGGAAAATATGTAGTGTAAACAGGCCTTGTGCTTTAACAGAGTTTTGCATACCAATAAACAATAAATAATAAATAAATTATACAATATTACTGTATGCAGAGGTGTTTGGTTATCATGCATGCCATATCTCAACTTGTTTGTGCCAATGCTTACTGTTTTGCAAGATTTCTGGCACAAAATATTAGCTGCAATCCTAAAGCATTAAAGAGGAAGGGAAAATATGTAGTGTAAACAGGCCTTGTGCTTTAACAGAGTTTTGCATACCAATAAACAATAAATAAATTATACAATATTACTGTATGCAGAGGTGTTTGGTTAATTAAAGGAATATTTAAATGCTACTACATAATGTTCCCATGACCACGTGGACAGAATCAAAACACATGCACAACGCACGTGTAACCTCACCAATCTATGCAAAGAAATATTATAGAAGCATACAATATTATGCGCATCCAGATCAAAACATGCAACCGACGACACGTGTGTTTTGCCCGTCTGTTAGCCAGCGATCTAAAGTACACGTTACTTAAAAACAATCCGCGCTCTTTTCATTCCAGATTATCAATCAATTACTTAAATACAATCATATAAGTTTCTTCATCCTAAGAAATGAGCTTTATTGGTACTTACCCCCAGAATTGGCAAATATGTAGCTGTGTTCACTGTGCAGCTCTTTTCGCGCTGTATCTGCGTCCATGAGCTGAGAGCTGTTTACCCTTCTCAAGTGTGCTTGTCAGAGCTGTTTAGCCCCTCCTCTACTCGGCTGCTATTGGTTGCTCAGTAGTAGCGTCACTACAAGAAGGCGGTGCTTAGAAACTTTATCTGGGATTTTATTGGTTCTATTCTTCTTCACTCAACGAAAGTTGACGAAGGACAAACATTTTATATAATACACTCAAAACAAAGGACGTTTTAACAGTTATATTATGCGATAGTGAACTAGTAGTAAATGTTTTAGGAACAAAATAATTAATTAATTTGGTAAAACTGTTTTGATTGTTTATTATTGGCTATTCATAAGCAGATGCATTACGAGTATTAAACCGATCATCAAGATAATTGTCACAAAATAATATAACTTTTATGAATTTTGAAGCCAAAATAAAAGCGCCAGAACTTAAAAGCTACACTTAGGCTATAAACGAACTACAGCACCACGGTCGCTCGCCTTCAACATCACCAGCACCTGCTCCCGACAACTTCAAACTTCTTTTTAACACGTTCAGTGAAAAGGATTTACTCTGTATATGAATTGTAATCCACGCTACATGAACATTTTCATATAAACTGGAATAAATACAAAATTAGAGCCAAACTAAAACTGAAATGAGACATTAGTAATAAATAGTATAGTGAATAAATGAAATAATCATAACTAAAGGACATACGAAAGCTCGCATTTCTGTACATTTCGAAATAAGGTGCATTAAAAGTGAATACGGCTTTGATTAATATGAATATTTTAATTAAAAACGTGTCTCCACGTACCATTCAATCAAATTCTAGTGCATTTAATCTATTAAATAACAGAGCGAGCGCGTTTTTGGATATGGTAAGATTAAACTTATTTTAGTGAATAAAGTACCACATTTCAGCTATCGTTTTGTTAGGGTGGGTACACAGAATGTTATTTTATCCTTGCTTCTAGAAAATCCGGAATCGATATGTTTTCTAACAGCTGCTTGTGGCCGTAAACATTTCATTTGAACGTGGCTTTAAGCACTATGCATCGTTAAAGTTTCACTTTCACCGCGACTAAGCCGGTAAATGTGGTGTTTACATGGACTAATCAAATGAGTTTACCACACGGTGCGAACCCCGAGTCTCCGCATCAGTAGAACAGCGATAAAACGAGCATCTTCCATCCGAAGACAAGTGTTGCATTCTGGGGCAAAGCAAAAAAATTAAAAATTAAAAAAATCGAACAACAATATAAAATGCGGTAAATTATTAATCGGTTATTCTACAATTAATTGTACTATAAATTATACTACAATTGTAATATACTGTAAATTGATAAACTGTTCGGCGTGATGACGTCATATGTCTCCGACAGCGCCTGTAGTCCCATTTAGCAATTTGTTAGCAACCGTCTTTTTAAAGAAACGTAACAGTTTTAAAAAATCACGAGTGGGGTGTAACTAGTGTGTTTTATGTCGTGGAATAAAACGTGAACGTATCTTGAGCTTGTGTGAACCACTGACCTTATTTTAGGGGACTTAACCAAACTCCCGTTCAAAAACCCCATTGATTCTGGGACGATGGAACCGGAAGTGCTAAAATGCTAACTTTCTTCCGGGTTTTTGCCTACAAAGTGACATCATAGTTCCACCACTCTAGTCTATAAAACAGCATAATGCCCATATTTGATCCTTTACTGTCATCTAGTGGTTCAATATCCCTACCCACATGAGGGAAATGTTCAGGTTGGTCTAAAAGAACACAGAGGTGATTATTATTGCCCCAAAATAATTCACAGAAACTGAAAAGCGTGTATCTGAATGTAACAAAAATATACGAATCAATAAATAAATATAAATATATTTATACTGCCTGACAGGATAATCATATATAATCGATCCTGCAATGCAGGGTATTTGTGAGGGGAAAAAAAGTGAGTCTCACACATATAATAACTATCTATTATATTATATTATAAAAATGTAGTTGCATTTCCTGTGATTTACCACTAGGTGGATAAATAAGTAGGACATGTCATATATATTTAGATTCTGTTATGAGTGGTGAGTTCAAATATTAGATGACAGTTATGAATTTTCATTTGTTCGTTTGTTTATTTAATTGGATGTAGGCCATTGCATCTATAATCATTAACATGCTAAAATTATAAATAAGGCTGTGTTTTGCCCATAGTTCAGTCTACTGTTCCATGTTGTCGATATTGGGGTTGTCTAGCCTGCATGTAAAAAAAGTTGTGTGTTACCAGATGAAGCTGGACATTAAACTTAATGAAACATAAACTTATCAAATATACTGTACAATATGTTGACATACAGTAAGCTACTGTGTAACTTCATACATTTAGTAGGCATTACAAAATGTGTGGGAAAATATATATTTGCAATGGTGCATCAACATAATAAGTTAGATATTTGCAAAGCTTCAAAGAGACCATTTCTCACACTTCTGCTTCTGCAAGGCTGAATCATCAACCAATGCAATACTCAAAAATTCTCAAGTAATTTGAACAATCATGTTTTAATGCAAGACGTTCATTGTGCAACTTCTCAGTCTTAACACTTATTTAGTTTAATGCTGGTATAGCTGGTTTCTTCCTAACTCATTTGAAATTCATATATATGAGCTCTACGATTGCACGGACATGACTTTATGGGTGCTGCAGTTGATAGGGAAATGTTGGTGGAAATGAATTATGTTGGCTTGAGGGCTCACATGTCGCCCATATACTGAAACTTCGAAAGATCTCAGAGACAGCTTTACTTTGAAGAAAGGAATCTTGTTATTGAACATAGTCATGCACCCCGTCTCAATCATAGAGGATGGAAAATTTATTTTCATACCACCTATCTGCAAGCCTGTCTCATTCAAATCAGAATGGCCACTGAAGCATTATATTTTCCATCCACTTTACTGGTGCATATGACACACTTTCCTTTGCTCGGTGGGGCTGGTCATCAGTGCATCAGATCAGAGCGATGTAATCATACTGTACATTGGGAGCAGTACTAGGAGTTGTTGTGGTAGGTGAACTATATATTAGCAGGTCAGTCCCAGTTAAAGAACTGGCTTCATATCATCATTTCTGACCTCTGACAGAGTCTAGGCCTGTTTTTATGGTTTTCATGAGCATACATCAGAGAAGACATTCCCAATGAGCTACTAAGACCCTTCTTCTGCTTAGTTGGTGAGTCATTCAAACTACAAATACTGGCTGTTAAAAGAATTTATGGGTAACACTTAATAACAACTTTCATTAATAATATCAGCACATATAACTACATAATGCTTAATAGTGAGGATGCAAATATATTATGGATTACGAACGACTAAACATATTAAATTAAGAATCAAATATTGAAAATGTAAGTAGAAAGAGAGCAAGAACTCTTTTGTTGCATCTTTTTTAAAAACACGATACTCATATATTTATATATTTGATATATTAATATTAAATATTTAAAGTGGGTATATAAGTTACATATATAACACATGTACCCTCTTTAAAATATGCTATATTAATAAAAAAATATACACAGCAATATTTATTTTAGAAATAAAAATACATAAATATACAAAAATAAAAATACATTAATACATTATAATACAATAATTATATATGTACAATACTTTTATTTTAAATTAATATTTGCATTATGTTTCACTTGAATATATATATATCATTTGCATGTTTGACAGTAACATTATATATATATATATATATATATATATATATATATACTGAATTTGTGTTATGTATTTATGTGTGTGTGTGTGTGTGTGTGTGTATATATATATATATATATATACACTGAATTTGTGTTATGTATACATTTGTGTGTGTGTGTGTGTGTGTGTATATATATTTATATGTGTGTGTATATATATATATACTGAATTTGTGTTATGTATTTATGTATTTGTGTGTGTGTGTGTGTGTATACATATATACATATATATATATATACACACACACTATAAAAAATCTAACTAAAAGCTACACATTTTATGTTGATTGTTGCTTTGAAAATTTTCAGTTGGTTCATCTAAAGTACTAAAATTGTTCAAATACATTGTTCACACACACACACACACACACACACACACACACACACACACACACACACACACACACACATATATCTCTCTCTCTCTCTCTCTCTCACACACACACATCTCTCTCTCTCTCTCTCACACACACATATCTCTC
>NW_015505500.1:1371953-1409698 GCF_001515645.1 Sinocyclocheilus grahami
TGTGTGTGTGTGTGTGTGTATATATATATATATATATACACTGAATTTGTGTTATTTATACATTTGTGTGTGTGTGTGTATATATATTTATATGTATATATATATATACATACACTGAATTTGTGTTATGTATTTATGTATTTGTGTGTGTGTGTGTGTGTGTGTGTAGCTATATACTGTATAGGCTATACCCCTCAAGATAAAACCATACATTCAGATTCAGTCAAGTGGGTGCAAACCTTTGATTTGTCGATTTGTAAAATACGTAAAATGTATGTAAAATCCATATATTCAGCAGTCTAGTAAATAAAGTAATAAATCAAATAGAGCTCTTCTGTTCTGAGCTAAAGTCTTAGAAATCAAGCCTTGTTCTTCCCCTTGGGCTCAATGTGCGAAAGAGCTCAGGGAGGCTCTGCCTGTTCCGTTGAATTCAGACTCACTGTCATTTTAACTTCCTTCCTGCCTTTTGTACATTAAACAAACATACGGCTCGGACGCGAGGTGTCGAACTGCTCGTGTGATACACAGTAACACAGCTACATTGATTGAAATCAGCGAAAGAACTGTTGGAATGTAACAGCAGCGGAGCAGCTCAGGGTATTATTCTGCTACGTGTTCCGAATTCGTGAATCCGCGCTTCAGCGACAGTTTAAACAACAGCGTCTGCAACAAGGAGAGACTTGTAGGTAAGCATCCGACTTTGGTGTGACATGCTGTAAAAGTTTGCTTTTTTAGAAACATCTACATGCAGGAGGAGACCTAAAACAGTGAGAATGAACTATCTGACTTAACGAAGTGCATTGAGAGTATTGCAGAGATCTGTAATAATGTACGCGTTTTCTATTCGGGGTTTGTTTATTAAGGGTTTGTTGAGACATCTTAAGTAGTGATGACAATACAATAGAAAGTTGGGTACCGCTGTTCTGAAAACTGATTAAAATACTATGGAAATATAGAAAAACTGCCCAATATACACTAAATGTAAGGTGTGAATGTAAATGCATGTGTTCCACCTCTGCAAGAACTGTGATAAGGTTTTATTTAGAACTTCTCTATCCATTTATGTTCTTATATTATTTATGTATAAGTATTTATGTACTTATACATTAGTTAACAAGTGATACTCCCAATGGAATATCACTTTTCTTGGAATAAGAATGTGGCAAATGCTTCTATTGAGTTCACAAGAGTCACCACGTGTTTTCCAGCTCATTCAAATTCAATGAATGCCAAAGAGTGGGCAGTTCAGTGAAGGGCTTTTATTGAGACGCTTAAAGCCTCACCAGAGTCTTTTTTTTTTGTCATTCTAGTTCATATTAGCCCTCTGCTGTGTTATGATCCTCTGTGATGATGAATGGCTTTTAGACATCACACTTGCTGTGAAACACAAACAGTGTGGTACACCAGTGGCGTGGGATGCCTCAAGATGCATTTGAAGTGTCAGAGCAATAATGGACCGTTAAAGTCACTTTAAGGGTGGTGGTTGGGTTAAAAGAGAGGAGGTGCATTCCAGCCTTGACCTCTCCCCCTCAAGTTAAAATGCAGGGCACAATGTGTCCGGCCCACCTGACTTCTTAGTCAAAGCATGTGATGTTTATCTTGACTCTACGAAAGACATCGCTATTTAATCGAACAACCAAATTCATACCGAAGAGGTGGATGTTTTAATTCACATATGGTTACTGGAAGGTGAGCATCTTGACAAGAGTGTTTAGGAAAATTATATATTTGCAACTAAACAGTTTCTATAGACATATATTTTGCTGCTTTCTTTGGGTGTGTTGATCCTCGGTTCATTTGCCTCAACTGCAAAAATAATTAGTCCCACTTGGAAAACTTACAGGAAATTGTTCTGGTTCATTATGAAATCATTTGCCTCAGCCTTTGAGTTAATCAAATTTCAATGCACCAGTTAAACTAAACTTTTTCCCGAGTCGTAGCTTTTGCTATAAATGGAAGCAGCTAATGTACACCTCACTGACTGTTTTTCCTTAAGATGCTTAACATCAGCAGGGTTCAGGCCTCACAACCATCACTGTTAGCACAGTAAAAAGACACAGGTACTTTTTTGGTATTAGAGAATTAATGTGCACCATTATCTTTTCGTTTACAGACTGGCAAATGTGATTTAAGGGTTATGGTATTTGGATTTTTTTTTTTTTTTTGCATGAAGTTGTATTGTATTACACCCTCAGTCATCCTCTTTTCCTGGCGAAGACATAAAAGGTTATGTTATGTTGAAAGGTTATATTTGATCTGCTCTGTCTATGTTTCTGCAAATGGAAAAAGGTATTTTGTCTGGCGCACTTAAAACTGTGGGTTCATAATATGTAGACTCCCCTGACTGAAGAGGCAGTGTGATTAAGTAAAGATTATTCAGACAAATAAATGAGTGAGTATTAGAAGGACAAGCAAAACTTGCTAAAACAATTGTCAGTGTCTCACTGCAGAGGCCAATGGAAACATCTTGATAGCAATCAAAACCAACACAATTATAAAAATCTTTGGTGATCAGCAGAAGTTATTTACAGGAGACATTTATTGTCTGTATTTCAGCAGAAGTGTTTAATGCAAATTACCATGACGACAGTGACCACAATAATCAGCACTTTTGCATTTCTAAAATGCCCTCACGTTTATTGAATTTATTCAGTCTTGCTTGTTATCATAGCCATCATATTCAGTGTTTTGAACAACAGTACGCTAACCATTGAAACTGGATATTATTGACTATTTAAACACATATTGACTATTAACCATCTCTTTGTGCTTTGTTTCAGTGCTCTGCTAAAGCATGAACCAGTAGTGGATATAATATGTGAATGAGGAAAGGAGTCTGGGATTGTATTTTATTCTACGTGTCAGCTTTCCTTGGTTCCTCCTAACAATGGTTGGCTCCAAAGGCCAGTGGACTTTGGATGAGTAGACCTAAATGGGAGCAAAAACGGACAGAGTCAGCCTGCCACTATGGCAGCTTATGCTCTGAACAGCCTGATAATGATGAACCCCAACAACCTGACCAATAAGAGCAGCCCTCGGACAGGAAGGCCTGTGCTCCCAGTGCCCAGTCGTTCTACATTTAGCCCGGTGTTGGGGGGCAGCGGAGGTCCCTATAGCCCCGGCAGCCTGAGCCCTGGGTCACCAGGAAAATCCTTCGTCTTCCCAACAGGTACCGGTTCCAGCTGCCAAAGGGCGCGTTCACCATGTCGACGGCCGGAATCGCTGGGCGTGCATGTTGGAAGTCGTGTGCGAAGACTGAGCGGGTCTGGCCTGGAGGAAGAACAGGAGAACGAAGAACGGCGTGCCGCTCAGCAACTCGAGCGCCACAAGGAACTGCAGAATGTGGAGGTGAACAAGAAGGTGGACCTGTTTGAAGCCCAAATATCGGCTCGGGCTCACAGCCGAGAGGCTCAACGAAGCCCACGGATTTCCAGGAAAACTCCCCTGAATTCTGTCCCTGTCCAACTTGCTAATCTCTCCTTAAACCCAGAGGAAACACTTGTGACGCAGAACAAGGATCACTCAACGGGGATCCCCAAAGAACTGCAAAATGGAAAGCGCTTCTCTGGCATGGAGGAGGAGGGGCTGCAGGTCAGCGTTGAAGAGAAGAACGGGGCCGACCCAAATACAGAAGAGGGCGGCCCACTTGAGAGCACATCAGCAGGAACTAAGAGCGAAGCTGACAGCTCTACCAACAATCACTCTAGGACTTCACCAGAGTCCAACAAGTGCTCAGCATCTTGGACTGAGACATGTTTGACAAAGGAGGGAGCTGAGCCAAAAGAAACCCAGGCAGAGGTGGGCTCCATCCCCGCTGTCATTATTACGGACCACGGCATGGATGTCAGTGGGGAGGGCAAGGAGCCCCAGGTTAGTCCTCAACCTTACAGAGCCTTGAGGAAGCTCTCCTCTTCTTCTGCCTCATCAACGGGATTCTCCTCTTCCTGGGAGGAATCAGAAGACGACATTTCCAGTGACACAGAGCGGTCCCCAGCGTTCCTGCAGACACAACAGAAAGCGGTAAGACCACCTGTTATACGCTGTTCTCTTTTATACTTAATTTGTTGGCTTTCGTAGACAGGATAGTGGATAATTTGTGGAAAATACAGTGTCAGAAAAGAATGTGCAAATATTGCATCTTTAATGGTATAACAGCTTGTCATTGGGGCACTACACTTAAGGGAGAACTTTGTAAAAAGTGCATCTTAGCACCTTAGAGTTGTAATATATTCCCCTAAAAGTGCTACTATGCTCCTTTAAGGGGGAAGTAAGGTAAAAGTTGTCTTTTTAAGGGTACTTTCTCAGTGACAAGGTATTGTCCCCTTAAAGGGGCTATTTTTGCACATTTTTTCTCGGAGTGTACAGGAAGCCAGACAGGACCGGGACTAGAACCTGTCTGGGGCAACGCTCTAATTTCTGTGCCAAAGCTCCGACAACCTGTCCTTCTTTTGATTCAGTCACTCTGATTTTGTAAGACACAGTGGTTCGATGGGTTTCGAGTTTGGGGGAGCAAATGTAGCTTATATTTATGAATTTAACAGACACAGTAATCGAAAGTGACTTGCATTACAGCCAAGGTATACGTTTTATCAGTTCATCCATTTCCTGGGAATTGAACCCATGACCTTGGTGTTGGTAGTGCTATGCTTTACTGCTGAGCTACAGGAATGCTTGTGAAATATGATGATGCTGCTATCAATCACAAATGCTTTTTAGATGTCTACAGTTTCTGTGTTTGGCGGAGATGCTTTCAGAGGCATAGATTTTACCTTAGAAGGGATAGCTTGTACACGTACCGGTCAGTCCCACAAGTTGGGTATTCTCGACTTCCTCCATTGCATTCACACTGTCCTTGCGCTTTCCTGCCCGGGGCTCGTCTGTATTCACCCTGAGTAACTGTTGACATTCTCACATACAAAGGTACTTCTGTGTCTTGCTGTCAGATGGACTTTTTTTTTTATTTGGCCGCCCTTTAAACAAAGTACAAAAGCAGAGTGAGGAACAAATAGCGGTGTATAAAGTTAGCGACAGCAACTGTTCAATTTTATTCATGATTTGTCATGAAGTAGTTAGATGGAAATAAACTCTTTACTTGTATGTTATGTGTTTTTAATAGCTTTTCAAACAAAAACATTCATTATTAGTGAAGTAAATGAAACACGGAGACCTGATCAACAGCATTTGCAGCTATAAAGAATTAATCTTATACCTCATCATATCCTGCACAAGTGACACGTGACGCACTTTCTAGGGGGTTGCGCTTGTCTCTGTGACATGTTTGCCCTTGTGAGAATGTGTGGGCCTGCCTATTTAGGCATGTCGCACTTGCAGACGCATCAAGAGACCCTGTGGCTAGCGTGCTGTTACAGAGAAGCTCATTGTTTAGACAGGGATGTCACACAGTCCTCCAGCCTCACACTAAGATGTGGAATAATGTGCCTCTGCTTGCCACACAGGCTCTACGCCACAGGCCCCTTAATGTGACGTCTGTTCCTTATAAACACAGTGGAGGAGAGCAAACATCCTATTGTACCATCTGGAGGAATGATAGCACTCATAAAAGATTGTTTAATTATTCACAGTGATCACAAGGGCGAGATTACTTGATAGCCTTGAACTTCTGTGATGGAATCTTTGCAGTTCCTGGACATGTGCATTTACAATGGATTGGCTTTGGTTTTGGAGGGCACTATCAGAGCCGCATGTGGTTGGGATACAGGGAACAGTCAATTAAAGTGAGCTTTCTAATGCTCACTTTACCGGTCTGAAAAATGTATTCTAGTTAATCTTTAATTAATGATCTTTTTTTTAGCTTTATATAGCTTACATTAGAGATGAATTTCAGTGGTCTACTAATTGACTAGTCTCAAAACTGACTAGTCAATTAGCATGTTAGTAGATTTTTCTGTTGTTTTTTTGTTTGATTAGACATTTTAGTGGCAATGTTGGTAACAGTGCTATATGTCGAAGTGCTGCCCACAAGGGCAATTTTGCATTTTTTAAGACAGTCTATAAGGTTAATTTTTTAATTTTTTTAAAAACAAGTCTTGAGAATCTTGCACTCTATTCTATTCTGTTTTGCTTTGTGTAGCCATTCGTATGTGAGATGTGTCTGATCGGCGACAGTTGAATTTGAAACCAGAATAATAAGGATAATTATACATGTGGGTTTCCTTACAAAGATTAGTCGACTATGCCGTGACTGAGTGATCCGGGTTCAAGTCGGTCCAAGGTCATATTCTAGTACTGTTCACTCTCTCGCTGTACTTTCCTGTTGCTTTTAAATTGTCCTGTGTAATAAAGGCAAAAAGTGAGTAAATAAAATAAAATAAGTTGAACATCCCTAGCATATGTTCACACACAAATATAGTCTATATATAAATATATTATATATTCTTGTGCCTTTATGTATATATATATAAAAAATAATTTATATATATATATATACACAGTGGGGAAAAAAAGTATTTAGTCAGCCACCAATTGTGCAAGTTCTCCCACTTAAAAAGATGAGAGAGGCCTGTAATTTTCATCATAGGTATACCTCAACTATGAGAGACAAAATGAGAAAAAAAAAAATCCAGAAAATCACATTGTAGGATTTTTAAAGAATTTATTTGCAAATTATGGTGGAAAATAAGTATTTGGTCAATAACAAAATTTCATCTCAATACTTTGTTATATACACTTTGTTGGCAATGACAGAGGTCAAACATTTTCTGTAAGTCTTCACAAGGTTTTCACACACGGTTGCTGGTATTTTGGCCCATTCCTCCATGCAGATCTCCTCTAGAGCAGTAATGTTTGGGGGCTGTCGCTGGGCAAATTAATGTTCACCTTTTATTTGTATTTAGCCTTCATACACACAAGAAATGTGAAATCACTGTCAAATAATCGTCTCAGACTCACCTAATTAATATTCATATCTTTAACTTCAAACTATAGGCTAACATACCAGTCAAAGGTTTTTGAACAGTAAGATTTGTAATGTTTTTAAAGAATTCTCTTCTGCTCACCAAGCCTGCATTTATTTGATCCAAAGTACAGCAAAAACAGTAACATTTTGAAATATTTGTAATATTTAAAATAACTGTTTTCTATTTGAAAATATTTTAAAATGCAATTTATTCCTGTGATTTTAAAGCTAAATTTTTAGCATCATTACTCCATTAGCATCATTTCTCCAGTCACATGATCCTTCAGAAATCATTCTAATATTGTGATTTGCTGCTCAAAAATCATTTATTATTATGTTGAAAACAGCTGAGTATATTTTTTTCAGGTTTCTTTGATGAATAGAAAGTTCAGAAGAACAGCATTTATCTGAAATAGAAATCTTTTGTAACATTATAAATGTCTTTATCGTCACTTTCGATGAATTTAAAGCATCCTTGCTGAATAAAAGTATTAATTTCTATAATTTATCTCCCCAAAATAAAGCTTTTGAATGGAATAGTGTATAATGTTACAAAAGCTTTTTATTTAAGATAAATGCTGATCTTTG
The DNA here is from genome assembly GCF_001515645.1 of Sinocyclocheilus grahami. Classification (NCBI taxonomy): domain Eukaryota; kingdom Metazoa; phylum Chordata; class Actinopteri; order Cypriniformes; family Cyprinidae; genus Sinocyclocheilus; species Sinocyclocheilus grahami. The sequence goes on from NW_015505500.1 coordinate 1,379,458, forward strand.
GATCTTTCTGTTCATCAAAGAATTCTGAAAAAATTTATTCAACTGTTTTAAATATTGATAATCAGCAAATCAGCATATTAGAATGATTTCTGAAGGATCATGTGACTGGAGTAATGATGCTGAAAATTCAGCTTTGATCACAGGAATAAATTACATTTTAAAATATATTCAAATAGAAAATATAATTTTTTTTTTTACTGTTTTTGCTGTACTTTGGATCAAATAAATGCAGGCTTAGTGAGCAGAAGAGAATTCTTAAAAACAAAACAAAAAAAGCATTAAAAATCTTACTGTTCAAAACCTTTTGACTGGTAGTGTAGGCTGATTATTCTTATAGATTGAAACAAATGTGCTTCAGCCAGGATAAAGACTATGAAAAGTGATCTGAGTTGCTGCAGAAAAAAAGAGCAACAACAAAAATATGTTGCTGGAGACGGGCTTATTGATTGTCTGCCAGCAGGTGGCGCTTTGAGAGCGGTAGAAGTAGCGGTTTCCCTGGTAATGGCTGTAATCAAATCAGCTCCGCTCATGAACGCTACTTTATCAGAAAAAAAAAAAAAACCCCTTCAAAAATTTTCTGAAAACAGTCCTTTCCCTTCAGAGATACATTCATATAAAACACCCATGACGTGTTTTAATTTTGAAACGTGCAGTGCTCATGTTTATTCAACGAAGTCAAACGCCACAAATAAATCAATGTATGGGAAACATTGGTAATGTATATCGAAATATTGGAAATGTGTTTAAAAATCATATCACTGTTATTGAATTTTTTTTTCCGCGATACATATTGATATTGAATTATTGTCCAGCCCTAATATATACTGTATACATACACACACACATACATATATGAGTTCAGATGCAAAAGCTTCCAAGTGCCATCTGAAATTTTCATCTAAAATAAGCTTTTTTTTAATAGGAGCCTGATAAAAATTATAATTTTAGAAGAAAATTTCAGACGGCACTTAGAGACTTTTGCATCTGAACTATATATATATATATATATATATATATATATATATATATATATATATATATATATATATATAAATATCTGTCTCTGCAGGCTTGGCTTTCTTTTCTTAAACTAGCCTTCACACTTAAAAATAAAAGTTCCAAAAGGGTGTTTTTGCAGTGATGCCATAGAAGAACCATTTTTGGTTCCGAAAAGAGCCTTTCAGTGAACAGTTCCTAAAAGAACCATTTTGAAAAACATTTTACAAATCTAAAGAACCTTTTTCGACTATAAAGAACCTTTTCTGCATTTGAAAGGTTCCATGGATGTTCAAGGTTCTTCAAAGAACCATTGATAGCAATAAAGAACCTTTATTTTTAAGAGTGTTGTAGCAAAGCCCTTTGGCTCACATTGTGTTCTTAGACTGTTGAAATATTCTGTGGTCATTTAAGTGTTTTTTTCACTCGGTTGTTTCCAGGCTCTGAGGGATCACAAAACTATCACAAGGAAGTTTTTAAAATGGTTATCACTAAAAACAGATGCTTTCGATGATCTCAATCTTTCTTCCAAAACAGGTTTATCGCACATTTCATAGTTCTGCTTAGCCTCTCGCCACTCACAGTAACACGGTCTGGGGTAAAATTCATGAGCAAAAAACATATCTGTGCTCATTTTACTCTACAAACACTTGCAGCGTGGTTTCTGTTTTGTGGGCTGCATTGGCGAAAATTTAATGATGATAAAAACCACAAACTTGTTATCAGTGCTTTCGGTCAAACAAGTGACCCAGAAAAGTTTCCAGTGGGCTTGCCTTTTAAGCGCTAATGGCGGTGTGTTGTGGTTTACTACTGCTAATTACGTCCCATGTGCTCAGCAGAGGGGATCCCTCAAGCACGGTTCCTTTGACAGCTGTTGTACATTTCACTTCACAGAGACTGCAAACTCAGTCATTTTTTTGGATCTCCAAATGTTTTGAATAGCACAGAAAGTGAAACTATACCACAGATGAGTTTCTCAAGATGAAACTTTCCGTGCACTTCCTCCTTACGACCAGGTTAAAGGTGTGTCGCCAGGATGTGTCTGGGGAATGCACCTGGACTGGTTGTAAAGTGTGTAAAAATGCACCATTTGCTCTGCTTTTAAAAATAATTATTGTTGTGTATCTTTAAAAATGCTCATCCTGCTGCTTTGACTCACACTTGCAACGCACTGTTGTTGTTTATGTGGCAAGTTCTATTAATAAGGAAGCTCAGATACGCAAGATAACACTGTCCCGGTGTAAGTCAGAGGTGTGGTTCACTTTTCTGCATGCTCAGTAACTCCCCTGATCTGGTGTCTCCTTTTCCTGTGTCAATCAGATGAGGGAAGAACCCTTGTGTGTGTTTGTCTGTCTCTGCACAGAGACTTGTGGTTACTTGCTCTAGCAAACCCAACAGCAAGTGTAGCCTAACAAAGCGTGCTGTGAGCAAAGCTGTGAGCATTTATATTGCAAGTCTTTGCCACTTTTTGTTAACTTAGCACAGTTCCAAGCTGCATTTTATTGCATGATTCAAACAAGTTGTGTTACAAGCTGCGGTTCTCATCTGGTGTGTCGCAGGTCTGTTCTAATAGAAACAGAAGGTGAAAAAACAATGTTAAATGCAAATAACCATAATAATGTATAGTTAGGATAGCAAAATAAATTGGATTAAATAACTTCTAAAAGGAAAAAGAAAATACAACATCACCCCACACAATATAATATGTAAAACAGAATAAAATAATAATAAATAAATAAATAAAATGCAACTAACCATATAACCATGTATAATAGCAAAAATAAATATGTTTAATTATTTTCTGAAGGGGGGAAAAATACAATAATCTAAATACAATATAATACATAATACACCCCCCCCCCCACACACACACAATAAAATATAAAAATAATAAAAGTAGAATTTAAATAATAAAAATAAAGGGAAAAAATAAAAAATTGTAATAATAAAATGCAACTATATAATCATGTATTAATAGGAAAGCAAAATAGTGGAATTAATCAACTTCTAAAAGGCAAAAGAAAATACATCCATGGATTATAATATGTATAATTAAAATATTATACACAATAAAACACAATAAAAATAATAGTGTAAATAATAATTCATAATAAAAATTATTTGAGTGTCTGAGCAAATAATAAAAATAAAGGGAAAAAATTAAAAATTGTAATAATAAAATGCAACTATATAATCATGTATTAGTAGGAAAGCTAAATAGTGGAATTAATCAACTTCTAAAAGGCAAAAGAAAATACATCCATGGATTATAATATGTATAATTAAAATATTAAACACAATAAAACACAATAAAAATAATAGTGTAAATAATAATTCATAATAAAAATTATTTGAGTGTCTGAGCAACTGTACCACTTTGTGTCCAGTGTAAAATCTGGGTCTTATATGAAAACTGGTTGAAATCCACAGCTTTATTGTAAAAATAAATATTATTTTTTAGAGATTATTTTATTTATTTGCACTACACGTCTCCGGTATCTAAAGCTTAAAAATAATGCTATATTTGTTCTGCTTATGTAGGCCTTGATGTTGACTGTATTAGGTCAATATTGAAATGATATTACGTTACATTAAAATGATTGGCAGTTTAATAAGCTCTGGCATATTAATGGTTGTTTAAACTCTAATATAAGCCCAACAGGATTTAAAGGTTATGTGAGAATTTGAATAAGGTATGATGAAACATGTCTAGGCCTGTGGATTGCTGTAGGCTGCAGGCTACGGCATGTGGGCGGACAGCTTTCTAGAGATAGTGTGTGTGGCACACGTTCATGTCAAAAAATTTTTTGCAAACTGAATGAACACACTCACAGGCTGTTTATTGTCAGTCTTAAAGCAATATCATGGACAGCACGAAATTATGTAATTATACCAAAGAAGTCACCACTTAAGAAATCATAAATTGATTGCATAGTAAAAAAGTGAGCGTTCTAAACTAAAAGGGAGCCAGGACTAATGTGCATTGGCAGTAAATGGGTGCCATCAGAATGAGAGTCTAAACAGCTCCAAACATCACAATAATCCACAAGTAATCCACACAACTCCAGTCCATCCATTAACGTCTTGTGAAAAAAAAAAAATATATATATATATATATTCAAATAGTTGCTTCCAAATAAAGAGTTCTCATAACATTGCTTTCTCCAGTGAAAAAGTCATCTGAATCAGGAGAGAAATATGCACAGATCAAAAACCATTTACAAGTAAAAACAATCCAAAACATTTCTAAACAAATACTGTATATTGGTACATTTTTATTTGAGATCTCAAGGGAAGGACTTTTTTTTTCACCGGAGGAAGTGTTATTATGGAAAATGGCAAAAATTAAAAAAGGTTTAAAGTTAAAATGTCTTAATGATGGATTTGTTTCTTACAAACATGCAGCTTTTCACTTTAAAATACATTAATTGTTGGACTGGAGTTGTGTGGATTACTTGTAGATTTATTGTGTTGTTTTTATCAGCTCTCATTCTGACGGCACCCATTCACTGCAAAGGATCCATTGATGAGCATGTGATGTAATGCCAAATTTCTCCAAATCTGTGCCGAACAAACAACCTAAAGAAATAAACCTAAATAAATCATTCACTATAGGAGTGGGAATGTGCATTAAAAAGTAAACAGGCTTGCTTCATATTATAGTGGTAATTTACTTTAAAATCTACTAGTGGCACCAAATGGAACTGCAAAAATAATAATAGTTTAAAATAGGTTTAGCAAATACTTTCACCCCGCCCCATCTTCCATTATAGTTTAACTAACAGGTAGTCCAGCCCCAAACTTGCACCATTGGTTGAGGCAGAAGTTGACATTTTAAAGCACTTAAATCTACACAGAGAGTTTTATTAGAGTCCAAAAAGTCTAAATGTAGTAAAAGTATGTGCTGTTCAAATAAAGTCTAAATGTTCAGCAACCAGATATAGACTGACAAAACAAGCCCTGTGTATTTGTTCAGTCTTAGCGTGGCTTTGCTCTGAACTCTTACACTGCAGCGGCGTGTGAGCTAACCAAACACAAACAGTTTTTGTGTGAGGCTGATTCTATCACCCCCAACTGTGAGCATACAAGTGCTGTAGCATGATACACTGGAGGATCTGAAGGCTACGAGCAATGGAAAATGTAACACCCCTGTGGTTGACGGTTGCCTGGCGACCAGCTGACGTCAAGGCATGCCTGGTTCAAACAGCTGGGGTTCTTTGCTGCTGCAGTGCTGCTGGAGGGAGCCGTTTCATATGCAACAGACAGGAAGTGCACCGGCCCTTTTTTTTGTTGCGCCGGCCACTTTTTTAACAACAGGCTTCACTTCACAGTATGCATCGTAGAACACTTCGATAAGGGGAAACCACCCTACTACTACTAATGTGTGGTTGTTTACACTTAATATGGGAGGAAAGAGCTCTAGTTTTTTTAATTGTAGTTAAATGTTTTTTATGCTTTTCCTTTTACCACTACTAATTTAAGAAGAAGAAGAAGAACCACAGAATGACATGAGCCAGTCTTAGCACAGCTGGCTGTGATAAGGAATGCAATTGTGACTGTCTTTCTGAGAAACAGACGAGTGTAATGGTTTGCTCCTGGAAATGAGCAGTGAGCTACTTCTTTGATGCCCCCTGCACGTCGCTACACTCTCTTGAAGTGGTGACTTTGATGCACAGGCGTAACCCATGGCCTGCAACTAAAAGCTGCATGCCTATCCTTATTACACGGCTTGCTGGAATACATGATTCCGATTGGTCAGTCATGGCATTTTGCACCGCTAAACTGTATAACTGTCCGCTGATTCAGGGAACTGATTTGATGTTCTTTTACTCCTTTTAAAAAAAATAGCTTTGAAGCAAGTCAATATTTCATGCAGTTGTATAATTCACAAAATCAAGCGTAGCGTTAGTTCTGGCAGGCCACGTTAGTCAAGCTCGCATCAGCTGACCTTCAGCTGATCCCAGAAGGAGTGTCAAGAAACGTGACAGTCTAGTTCTCAACTGTCAAAATGGGGAGTTCATGTTAAAAAATATTCTCTCTTGATTTCTGACACGTGTTGAGCAGTATATCTTGCACCTTTAATAGAGAGTTTAGATGATCTCTTGACTCTTTAGTTCCTGCAGATTTTTATTGTGCCATTTAGACCTGACTTGGCAATGGATATACAGTATGTACCTCTGGATTTTCAAGATACAGATGCTGATCTGAAATGTCTTACCTTTTCCCGTAATAAAGTACTATGCTTTAGCATATCACATAATTTAAAGCACCATTTACTTACAAAAAGAATGAACAATATGTACAAATACACACTTGAAGATCATCTTTCTAGCCTAAAGCAAAACCACCAGCCCTGACCTCATGTCTTTGTCAGGCTCGAGTCACAATATACTTTGTATCCTGATCTACACCTCTCTGCTATTGTTTTTTAATTGAGTATTTAAAAGAAAAAATGGAATAATATGCAATATAACTGTACACTCGAAGAACAAATACAAATATTGAACATCGTCACATTTGTGTGTGTGTGTGTGTGTGTGTATTACAAAAAAAATATGTGCATTACAAAAAGAAAATGTTTTCAGAAAAACATGCATACATTATATACATAATATAACACATATATTATATACAACATATATAAAATGTGAGATGAACATTATTTCCTTTGAACAATTATTGCCTTCCTCGTTTAAGCCGTTAATTATTATGCAACTGAAATGAAAAGGAAATTTTATCCGTGATCCATTTTACAATACAGAGCAAAGGTCACAGCTTTGCATCTTCAATAATTCAACAATACTTTCCCTTATTTTGATCTTTCTTTAGTGAAAACGTGTCAGTGCTTGTGGTAAGGCTGACCTCATGCGTGTGCATTCTGGTTCTTGAGGGGCTAATGGTGGCTGTCTAGCCTTCAGAAAATAACACCCAGTCTTTGGCCATGTTGCTGAGTATTGCTTGCAGATGTGGAAAATACTGTCTCGGAGCATTCTGCACGTTCCTGTCTCGCAGAGTGGTTCCTCTCAAGGGGTTAAAAGCCACTTCCTCCCTCAGTGCTCAGTGGAAACTTTAACAACACCCGTGAGGTCAAGAAGACGCTGTAAAGAGCGGCATCCCTTTCCTTGTGCTCGATATAGCTCACACTGCCCTTATCAGAACAATGGCACGACCCAGAGCCGCGGAGTGCTCCCCTCGTGATACGGCGCTGCTGCTTCCGCTCCCCAATTTAACAAAACCCTGAGCTATTGATAGTGACTTTATACAATAGCAAAGAGAGAGGAGTCTGAGAAGGGAAGGGAGGCTAAATGAGTAATGGAGAGCTGCGGTTGCATTTACGTCCTTTATGGGACAGTTTATTTTTCTGGCATTCCAAAGGGATGGCAGCTCAAAACCAAGACTGTTCGACCTCTTATTATTAGCCCATTAAGTGTGAATGACGCAGGATTACGTCTCCTTTTTGCTGAGGCTTTGCTTTGATTGTTATTGCGGGCTGATGTTTACAGAGTAACAGTCTGTGGTCTTCAGCAAAATAAGCACCACTTGATCGTCTTAGTCTTCTGGCGCTGCATGCAAACATCTACTCGAACTCATAGGTGTCTGGTGTTTCCCAGGGTGCATTGCTGTCGGAAACTTTTGTGGTTTTGAGATGATGTTGCACTTATCATAAGAGGGAAGGTCGCTCACCTTTCTCCTTTTGACCCTGTTGTGCGTGTCATCAAATACTATTAAAGATGTTCAGTTCTCAAAGTATTATGAGTAGACTTACATTTTTAATTTCTCTCATAGTGTAATTGTTTTCACATCTGTTTGTAACATTCTGGATTTGATTTTAATGTTCTTATTGGAACAACAACAGAACAGTTCACCCAAAAGTTATTTTGTCCTCATACACTCACCCTCATGCCATCCCCAAATTGTATGACTTTCTTTCTTCTCTGGAATACAAAAGGAAATATGTAGAATGTAGTTGGTTGCACTTACATGTAAAGTAAATCTTTTCTATGCAAATACAAAGAATAGGTGGTTTCTATGCTTCAAAAAGCCAGCGAAAACACCATAAATGTATCATAAAACAGTGCAATATATTCCAAATCTTCTAAAGCTATGTGGTAGTACTATATGCAGGGGTGCACATACGTTTTTTCAGCCTGGTTCTCATAAGAGAACCTGGAGATTTGGTTTGGTCCTCACACTGCACATAGTGTAACCCATTAAATACAACTATAAAAAAAAGAAATTAATCGTAGTGATAATATTGGTGCACTTTATTGATTAAGTTTTCTTTTTAAATAAAATAATAAACTAAATAATAAAGTGTGATAATACTATTATATTTTAAAATAAAAAGGGAGTATTAAATACAAATACAACTATTTTTAAGTGAACTTAAAAATAAAATGCTAATATTTTCTTCTTTTTTTTTTAAAAGATGAATTTATCATTTTCAAACTTAAAATCAGCAGGCTTTTATTTTGGCGGGTTGCTTGCAAGTAAGTATATGCGCTTCCGTGTTTAGCGCTGCCGAGTGAATGAAATGTCACAGTTTTGCATTGTGCTTTGAAAACGGCAGCGGGTAGCCTAGATTTATCTATCTATTCAGTTTGAATAGAAATTTTATACAGTATTACAGTTTGTCGATCTGAAATGGTAATTGTGCATTAACAGCTGTCAAGCATGTCGGTACGCAAATGCGCGGTCAGAACTTATTTACACAGCGCAGGCATTTTTTATTTTGGTTGCGCATGCGCACCTGCATACCACTTATGTGCACCCCTGACTATATGAGAGATTTGTGTGACATTTTAATCTGCACTCATGAGAATTAATGTGAGAAGTAGTAATATCAAATTTGTGAATAAATCATTTATTTTTAATAGGACCATTTCAATGAATCAGTTTATATGGGTCTCAAAACTGGTTTGAAAGATTCATTCTGGAATCAGACTGATTCAGAGATTAAAAGTAATTTATTCACTGCTATCACGTCTCTAAAAGGAAATAAATGAAACACATGTCATACGATACTTTAAATGTGCTTGCCGTGCTTCTGCATCTTTTTAATGCTTAAAAGTTCTGGTCCTCATGTACTCTGATTGCATGGAAAAGGGAAACCAAGGAAGAACAATAAATGACTGAATTTTCATTTTTGGGGTGAACTAACCCTTTAAGTATTTCTCCAACCACAAACCAAGTCATGCAAATGTATTTCTGAATGCAAATATGAGACCCTGACATCCTGAATGCAAGCTATCCTGGTAGCGAGGCTTGTTTACCAGCAGTGATTCCATAATTTGCATCAGACTTAGCACAATTTATGATTTCAGAATAAATTTATCGCCTAGCAGTAAAATGATTGATTGAAATGATTATGAACTGCTTTTGAAACTTGAAACTTTCTTTTGAAAGGAACAGTTCACCAAAAAAATGAAACTTCTGTCATACTTACTCACCGTTCCTAACCTGAAGACTGTAATTTGTTCTGTGGAACACAAAAAGAGAATTTAGCTTTTTATTTTATTTTTTTTTAAAGATTTTTGGAGTGTTTACAGCGTTGCATGCTTTAAAACAACATGGAGGTGAGTAAATGATGACAGAATGTTTATTGAGATATAGTTTTTATTAACATTTTGAACTAGATTTTATTTTTATTTTTTCATTTTAGTTTAAGTTTTAGTAATTTTGTTGTGTTTTTTTTTGTCTGTTTAGTTTTATTGTTTAAGTTTTAGATAATAACCCCGGTTTGGGCAAACTATTCCTTTAAAATTATGAATAGATTGCTGTCGTTTCCCATAAAAACTCTAATACCTGTAATGAAACGCATACTTTGAAAATCTTTCTCGTCTTCGGTCTGCAACAGTCACAGAAATATTTCATTCATCATCGCGTTTCGGGAAAAGGAAGTCAGTCTCTCACAAATCACCTCGGTGATGTCAAAAAAAGGTGCTGACCTCATCTCAGTCTGAAAACACTGGTGACACTGTCCTTTAGATATTTAAACATTTAGATGGCTGACCCTCTTGTCTAACAGACCGCAGACCCGTTTAGTCACAGAGACAAAGAGAAGCAGCAGTTATGGCATCGAGTTCATTTTACTCAAAACATTTACTTAATAAAAAAGGTGGCAGCTTAAAGGGTTAGTTCACCCAAAAATGAAAATTAGGCTGCGTTTTACTCACCCCCGAGGCATCCTAGGTGTATATGACTTTCTTCTTTCAGACGAATCCAGTCGGAGTTATATTAAAAATTGTCTTTGATCTTTCAAGCTGTTTAATGCCACTCAGCGGGTGTTGCATTGCTTCAGTCCAAAAGAACTTAAATAAAAATCGCCCATCCATAAAAAAGTGTCTCACATGGCTCCGGGGGGTGAACAGAGGCCTTCTGTAGTGAATCGATGCGTTTTTGTAAGAACAATATCCATATTCAAAACGTAATAATCACTTTAATCTAGCTTGCGCCAGCAGTTGTACACAGAAGCAGTTCCGGGATCATGACGTATGAGGTCAGCGTTGCGCATGCGCCGGTGAGTCTCGTGAAAACCAACGTTTGTTAACAGGATCAAAGGAAGCAAAGTTTCCTTACTTTAGCAAAGGCAACCCAGTCTCCTCTTGGCTTATATCAAAATCCTCCAGACATACTTCTTTACAAATCCTCATTTTATACTTCTAATAAGTGACCGTTGTTTTGTTTTGATCTCTCCGCTGCGCTTCCGCATTCATCACTTCTGAGCGGCGCATGCGCAAAGCCGACCTCATACGTCATTCCCCCGGAACTGCTTCCGTTTACAACAGTGAGCACAAGCTAGATTCAAGTGATTATTACGTTTTGAATATGGATATTTTTCTTACAAAAATGAATCAATTCGCTACAGAAGGCCTTTGTTCACCCCCCGGAGCCGTGTGAGACACTTTTTTCATGGATGGGCGATTTTTATTTAAGTTCTTTTGGACTGAAGCAATGCAAAATCCGCTGAGTGGCATTAAACAGCTTGAAAGATCAAAGACAATTTTTTATATAACTCCGACTGGATTCGTCTGAAAGAAGAAAGTCATATACACCTATAGGATGCCTCAGGGGTGAGTAAAACACAGCCTAATTTTCAGTTTTGGTGAACTAACCCTTTAATTATGTTCGGTGCTATTTTTTGCAGTGCAGATGTGACTTTGAGGGTTTCAGATAGAATCTTTGGACCAAAATCATGCGCAGGTGTTATGTAAGTGTTCGTTTTGCTATTCCAAACTCTCAGAATTACAGGTGAGTTTGAAGAACACTGAACATTTGCATTGCTCGTGGCCCTCGCAGGCATGCCATAGAGTTTTACTGTGGTCTCTGCACATTGAGCTTGGCCTACCAGCATATTTGCATGAGCCAATTGTGCTTTTGAATGCTTTGTATGGAAACAAATGAGAAATTCACATTGCCCTGCACTTTCCTTCACTCAAATTCCAGCTTACGATGTGATTGCACGCAGCACACTAGCGCATGATCTTACCGATTTTTACCATGTCATCTTTCATCACGCACATCTGGAATTTCATCGCCCCCGTGTTGGTTTTTTTCGCCACGTCAATCATCCTGATGGTCAAAGATTTACAGGTAATAGATTCTGGTTTGCTTCGATTTCTCCGTAGTTGGACTGTAACATCGTATTCCCGCCCTTTGCGTGTTCAGTTATTAAATATTTTTGCCTAATTTGATTATGCTTTCAGCTGCCAATAAGGGCGAAGTACTCTTAGCTCAGTTTAACAGTTCATTAGCATGCTTTCCCCATGAATCAGAGCAGAAAATGAAAAAATAAAAAGGCTTATCGGCTAAAAGCCACATGAGATCCAGCTGTTTTCACAACCAGAAATCTCTCAGTTTTTCATGGGAGCAAATAAGCTGTGAAAGTAAACAACTGTGTCAGAAACATACGATCTAGAGCTGTTGTTTTACACAGTGGGCAACAGTCATTTTGACCTGACCATGGCTCTCTGAAAAAGTCTATAACTCCCATCTCTTCCTGCGAGTTTTCCACTTGTTTTGTTTTCCCACATCCTGAACATTTCCCTCACTATAGAAACTTATCTCAGAGCCACTTTGTCTTTCCACTGAACTTTAATTTGTGTAGTCATTGGGAGGTGGGATCCTGTGGTCTTCTGAACTTAATGTCTGGTGAACACGGCCTGTCTATCAATCCTAATGTTTTTAAGTGCTTTCTGCAGTGGCCCAAACCACAGCACACTGATAACATCTGTTTCACATCAAATGCTTGAATATTAACCAGAACCTCTGCATACTGTAGGTATTTGTTTAATTCAACCGAACAGACCTCTCTGTCACATTAAGTAATCTTAGCTAACCTGCTGAAATAAGTGTGTTTTGTAACTGTATCACTTGTGTTATCTGTATTATTATTATTATCATTTTAAATGTATCTCAAATAAAAAAGCAAAAATATCTGTTTATGTTGGATGCAACAGTTTTTGTATAATAATAATAATAATAATAATAATTTGTATTATAATTACTATTATTAACTACTACATGGGCCTAAACATAAAAAATTATATTTGGGATGTCCTTTTTAGGTATGAAATGTCAGAATATAAAATAAAAGAAAGAACAGAATTGAAAAAAGACAGAATTGTATCCTTGCTTAACTTTTTATTAACATTTTACTTAAATTTTAAAAAATATTTATGCTTAAAATAGTAACAATAATAATAATAATAAAAATGGTCAAAAATTAAAAAAACCTAATTAAAAATGTAACAGCTCTAGTAGTGCTGGGCGGTATACCGGTTCATACTGAATACCGGTGTTTATTTTTGTTATGATATGAATTTTTAAAATACCGCAATACCGGTGTATGCCGCTTAAACAACGTTCGGAACGCGACACTGTTTGAAAGAAGTCCCTTTTCACTGTTGCACTGTGGTGAGGGAACAGCTGTATGTGTTACTTAGCGTGAAAGTTCCGAAACTGAAGATGTAGAACTAATAGAACGTGATGACAGAAGAACTCATCGTTCAAAACCGCCACAAATATCCACCGCCCCCTGCCATCAGCTCCCGTGTCTCACACACACACGAGCACGACTTTAGCACTACATTTTTTGGAATTATAAATATGAGCGTAGGTCATCTGTTAATATCACATGCACTTTTTTGTTTGTTGTTTTTTTTAGTTTGTTACTCAGACGCAGGCAGTGCGCTGCATGAGACAAAAAAGTAATATAGCCAAAACAACCACATAGCCGCTCTTTAGTGTAGATTCATGTTGATTTTATCAGACGATGCCACGATTATAAAAGAGAGTGACTCCTGGTTAACATTTGTTAAAAGGGGTCGTGTTTAGTCACTATTTAGTGTGGTATTTTTTTACAATATTCACTCATCATGACAGTAAAACAGGGCATTCTAAGTCAATATACTGCAGTATTTCCTCTCTCAATCAGTAGAAAATATGGTTAACACCCGGTCATGCATGAAAAAAAAAATACACCGTCATGTACCGTGAAACCGGTATAATTTTGAAAAATACCGTGATATAATTTTTTGTCATACCGCCCAGCACTAAGCTCTAGTCAGCAGACACATTTAAACAATTCCTCATAACAAACAAATAAAATATTTCTCTAAATTGTATATATTCAATACAAATGTTGAATAATAATAATATAACATTTATTTATTTATTTATTAATCAAAGGACTATATTCAAACACACATGTGAATTCTTGTTGTCACTGTTTGGATTTTTATGAAATGGCTCATAGGGAACCTTCACACTCTCATTGCTACAATCTTATTAACATCGGCCCTTTACTTTCTCAAGTAATGGTGGTGACCTCTGGATCACTAAGCTTCCATAATGTGCCTCTAAGGGTGACCCAAGCAAAGGAAGGATGGGGGACATGGAGGGGACACAGGAAACAGAGCAGCCCTGACAGACACGTCACTGCTCCCAGCCCCTCTTCAACTGCATCTTAGGGGCGAGAGGAACTGTTTTCCTCCACTGGAGCAGAACAGGACAACCTTCATGTGACAGATAAAACTCATGCTGCTCTCAGATGATGGTTCATACCTTTTATGGGCCTCTTTCTAGACTAAATTAAATCAGACCTTTTCAGCAGAGATGCTGCAGTGAGTAATGCCCAGCTTACAGAAATGGTTCATCCAAAAATGAAAATCCTGCTATCATTTATTCACCCTCACATCATTCCAAACCTCTATGACTTTTTTTTATGTAAAACCCAAAAACTAAAATTTTTAAAGTTCCTTTTTGTTAATGTGTATAAGTGAATGTGGACTGGGGTGGGGGTCAAGCTCCAAAATGACAAAAAAAGACCATAAAAGTGGTCCATGTAACACACACTGGTTCCTGAAGGCATAGGATAGCTTTGCATGTGGAACAGACTGAAATGTATTCATTGAAAATCTTGACATCCACTCTAGTTCTTCTTCGCATGAGAGAAGAAGTGACATCCAGTCTCTGAACAAATCATTCAACATTCATTTAGTCAAATCTTTTCAATGAATCGTTTGTTCAAAAGTTAAACTCACTGATCTGGTCACAGGAGTTATAGGTTTACTAGAGAAAAGGATTTTCAGTGAATAATGACTTACATTTTATACACTAAGCGATCATATGGCTTCAGAAGATTTCAAATATAATGCACAAGTCATATGGACTACTTTAAAGTGCAGTCTTTGTAATTTTGAAGCATGTCAACACCTGTCCTCAGTCACTTTTATATGAAAAAGAAATGCCATGATATTCTTCAAAAGTTCACATTCTGTGTTCTGCGAAAGAAAAGAAAAAACACAGGTTTGAAAACACACAAAGTTGAATAAATAATAATTTAAATTTTGCATAAATTATTTTATTAATGATGTTCTAGCAGCTCGGGGGGAAAAAAAACGGCACAGCACCCCGTCAAGTAGCTGATATTTAATTCTAACTTAAATGTGTTTTATAACCTTCGGTACTTTCATGACTGAATCTGATGACAATTTATTATTGTTTAATCAAAATGAATGACAAAGGGTCTCTCGCCAGATTTTGAATACACTTTGTGGCTTGTGTTTGTTGGCTGGACGGGTTCTCTAGATTTGGAAAAGGCTAATTTGTGGTCATAGTGTGCCCGGGGATGAAGCGCTCTTCCTGGGAGAGCTGGCTCAAAATGCACCTTGGGGGGGGGGCTTCCCTGGTCACCCGAGGAAACCCCCCATCTATCACTGAGAGCACAGTAAAGAATGTGTTTACCATGCCAACATGGGAGAGCTAAAGAGATCTCGCTCAAGGACATTTAGTGAAGTGGAATAACAGAGTAATGGTTCAACAGAGCAGCTCCTCTCAAACTGGAAAACAGCCTGTTTTCTGCAGGCTGTCAGGATGTCCAAATAGAGCACGAACATTTTGAGATGGTTCCAGGTGAAATGGTTCACCTTGGCAGGAAGACAAGCTTAAACACTGCCCAGATTTCCTATTCATTTGCAGGTTTTATGTACTGTAGTGAATCTGAATGCATGTTTGTACATAAATCCTTCACATAAAGCACTTTACTGTGCTGTGTAAACGATGATATCAGCACTGACTGCTTGTAGGAGCGCCAGCAAACATATGTAAATACATGCAAAATACCTGTTTGTTTATTCTCCCGCATATTGTGTGCTGGTCTGGGTTTTGTTGTAGGAAAATGAACCCCACCTGCCAAATCTCATTATATAAGTAATTACTCATCTCCCTCCAGGCATGTTTCTTTTTTTCAAAATAGCATGGACAAGAAGTGAAATATTATTAGAATTTAAAATAACTGTTTTCAATTTTAATGTATTTTTAAATGTAATTTATTCCTGTGATGCAAGTTGTAATATTATAAATGATAATTTAATGTAGCCTTGCATATAATTCTTTTTCTCTTGTAATATGACAAATAAATTACATCTACACTCAAATATTACAAGGTCATAAAAACTGAAATGCTGTTTAAACTACACTGCTGTCACTGTTGTAGTTTTATAGCACTTACATTTAATTTAATTGGGGATTTATCTTGCTTACTTTTGTCATTGAACAGCATAAATCATGGAAGAAGATCAAGAACATGGTGCATTGGTCACCATTTGTGATGTCCTTCAAGAAGAAGTACCCTTGGATCCAGTTGGCTGGCCATGCAGGTAGGCCTCAAACATTGCATAACTTTTCACGCAACTTTTCACACAGTTAATACACTCAGAAAGTATAATGTGAATTGCTTTAAATCTAGAAGGAAAAAACACAATAGTAGAAAGTTAGTTTATGCTAATGCCCACATTTTAACTCCCCAGTGCTATGCTATTTGTCTCTCTCTCTGCAGGCAATTTCAAGGCAGGGGCCAATGGTCGCATCCTAAAGAAACACTGTGAGTGTGAGCAGCAATGTCTCGATAGGCTGATGAGAGACGTGCTAAAGCCCTTCGTTCCTGCTTACCACGGAGATGTAGAGAAGGATGGAGAGAGGTACAATCAGATGGAGGACTTGCTGGCAGACTTTGACCTACCCTGTGTCATGGACTGCAAAATGGGCGTCAGGTCAGTTGCTACACTGTTTCATCGGACCTTTTACTTTACAAACCTAGAAAAGACCCAAATCACCCTAGTTATGACCCAGAGCCCACCTAAAACACCCTAGAAATGACCCAGAGCAGCCTAGAAACCATATAGCAATATTCTGCAAACTGAGAACACCACTGCAACTGTGTACGGTAAGACCCTAAAAAACCACTCATGATACCTCAGCAAATGCCTAGTAACAACCCAAAACAACTTAGCAACTGCCTGGCAACACATTAGTAACCACTTATTAATGCTCTCTATCCTTGTACTGTATATCCTTGTAACTTCAGTTTTAACTTCAACGTAACTTTTTCTAGCTTAGACACACTAGAAGAAAACGTATAACGATAAAAAATAAACCTAAACCTAGAAATGAAAATAAAATATGTTTAAGTACTAAAATTACTCAAATTAAAACTGGAATAAAATAATTAAAAGGTAAATAGAAATATTACCAAAAATAAAAACCTAAGAAAAAGTACAAAAGCATATACATTTTTTAAAACAAACTAAATGTAACGTGGAAACTGACAATATAAAAAAAATTTATTAAAAATATTAATAAATACAATAATTATATATATTATATATATATATAATTGTATATAAATAATACTACAATAAAACAGGTGCTTAGAAGCCAATCTATAATGTTTTATAAATTATTATAATTCTTATAAGACTTCAAATTGAAAAATTTTTGTCCCTTGTGTATAAGAAAAGAAACAGAAAGAAGAGAGAGATTCACCTATAAATCACTAATAAAAAATAGAAGATAAAAGAACACCAGAAATCCCCCTCCCGGCTAAGACAGAATCTTCATCTTTTCTTATCTTACACTTAAGCAACAGCATGTTGAAAATCTAGTATGTTACTGTAAAATGAATAGTTCCATTGACCCATTATTTGTACAGATGTTATACATTCCAAGCACCACAGAACATGAAGCAGGACCTTCCTCCCCAGAGACTCAGCAGAGGAGCAGCTCTGTGTCCTCTAATCTGCTGAAAAATAGCTGTGCTTGTTTGCAACTGGTGCAGGGAGACCTTGATACACATCGCTCATCACTTTTTTCCACACTCTCACTCTCTGTTGTTTCTGAGACTACTCTGTTTGCTGTTGCAAGCCGAATCACAGCCGCGGACATGGACAAATATAGTGATAACCAGATGGTCAGGATATTAACAAAACCTCTGCTGGCCTGTCCAAACAAAACAATGCAATGCTTTCAGATTCACGCAAATTCAGCACGCTTTTCAGTGCTTTCCAAGACAAATCAAGCTGGAGAACAAAAGGAGAATAAATATTTAGTTTTCATGCCTTTAGCTAATAAGACCAACTGCATTTTATTGCGCACTACAAATTTCAACAGAATATGATTGATGATGCAAC
This sequence comes from Sinocyclocheilus grahami, assembly GCF_001515645.1. Lineage (NCBI taxonomy): Eukaryota > Metazoa > Chordata > Actinopteri > Cypriniformes > Cyprinidae > Sinocyclocheilus > Sinocyclocheilus grahami. The sequence continues at coordinate 1,397,424 of NW_015505500.1, forward strand.
AAGTTAAGCCATTGGGTCGTTTTTCTCCTGCAGGACGTATCTGGAAGAGGAGCTGACGAAAGCCAGGAAGAAGCCTAGCTTGAGAGCCGACATGTACCAAAAGATGATCGAGGTGGACCCCGATGCACCCACGGCACAGGAGCACGAACAGAAAGCAGTCACTAAGCCGCGCTACATGCAGTGGAGGGAAACCATCAGCTCCACCGCCACGCTAGGCTTCCGGATCGAGGGAATCAAGGTGAGACGTTCGTTCATGAAACCTTTAAGAAACTTTTCATAATCTCTCTTGAAATCTGTGGAGACAAATGAGGTGAAATTGCAAAAAATTTGAAAGGCGTTATTTGAACTGGATTTCTCAACTATACACTATTTTCATTCAACTGAAAGTTTGAAATAAATCGTGCTTGAGATTTTACGTATTCCCTTATTTATTTTAAGTATTTGGTTTTTAAGGAATATTCCAAGTTTAAAGCAATTTTTGGAGTTAAAACAATAATATTGATTACCACAAAAATTACTTTTGACCTCAATTTCTTAAAAAATTAAAATCTGGGTTATAGTGAGGCAACTGCAATGGAAGTGAATAAGGACCATCTTTAAATGTTAAAATACCACTGTTTTAAAAGTATAGCCACGGGACATAAAAATATGCATGTTAACATGATGTTGGTGATAGAAATTCATATTAACCTTTCTGTGTAATGTTATATTAAGTTTCACTTAATTGCCATCATAATGAAATACCATAAACCCTAGAATAAATATTATGATTTGAAAAACTATACAGCTCAAATAATAAAATCTTTACACAAGAAAGAATATTGTTTACTAACCTTTTCCATGTAGCATTATATTCGCAGGACAATAAAACACCATAAAACAACTGTAAAAATTATGATGTAAAAAAATTTACAGCTCAAATAATAGCCAAGCTTTCACAAATGTGACCCTGGACAACAAAAACAGTCATAAGTTGCACGGGTATATTTGTAGCAATAGCCAAAAATATATTGTACGGGTCAAAATTATCGATTTTTCATGCCAAAAATCATTAAGATATTAAGTAAAGATCATGTTCCATGAAGATATTTTGTAAATTTCCTATCGTAAATATATCAAAACTTAATTTTTGATTAGAAATATGCATGGCTAAGAACTTCATTTGGACAACTTTAAAGGTGATTTTCTCAATATTTAGATTTTTTTGCACCCTCAGATTCCAGATTTTCAAATAGTTGCATCTCGGCCAAATATCGTCCTATCCTAACAAAGCTTATTTATTCAGCTTTCAGATGACGTATAAATCTCAATTTCAAAAAATTGACCCTTATGACTGATTTTGTGGTCCTTGGTCACAAATAACAGACAAGCTTTCACACAACAATTAATATAAGAAAATTAAAATGAGTCCTTTTTTATATAATTGCAAGCTTCTGCTTTTAAATCTTTTAAAAATTATCCCCATTCATCTGCATTACAAGTGCCTCACTGTACCTTGATTTTTAAAGGCGAGCTGAAATTGTATTTTGTGAGAGTGAACATTATGCCACAACAAATGCTGTTGATTGAGCTTAACTTAAACCATGAGTTGATGAAAGGGATCTTGGAAGCGCAGTGCTGTTTTTATCTGGGGAATCACGGCAGCCTTCAACCTACACGTCTTTTAATTAGATCCCGAAATTCAGACTGAGGTGAAGGGGTGAAATTGGCCTTTTTCAAGAGGTCGATTGTGTCTGAATGTTCCTGTCATACACACAGCCTGTTTGCGGCACGTCCTTTGAGCTCAACATCAGTCAGTGACAGGCCACGGCTCTCACAACATGATTTCAGTTCTGTAATTCCGGCCTACCGCACGCAGCCCTAAATACACCCTCATGGAAAATGTCAAAAAGACTTAAGAGAAGCTTGAAAACCTTCAGCTAATTAAGCCAAACCAGGCAGCCACGATTCCATTAACACACGGAAGAGGAGATTAGAAAGCTTATGTTTGGTCTCTGTCATGATTTTCCAAAATAAATCTTTGTTAACAAGCGCTCTGCAGATGTCCTGCATGAATAGGGAAAGATTGCTTCTTCCTTTGCACTTTCCATTAGCACAAAGACCAGGCTCCCCCGTCTTTCTCTTTTGTCGCAGATGGGGGATGCCCTGGGGGGCTCTAAATAAAGTATTTTCTGAATAATAGTAGACTTCTGTTATGTCTGTGGCTTAGCTGCCTGTTGTTTGTTTTATTAGGTCTATGCCTGTTGTGACTATTGTCTTAACTTAGAAGCGCATTAATTCGCCCACAGTCCATCAATATCACGTTGCCTCTGAGATGTTTACTAAAGCACGCATCACTGTTACTATTGCTTGTACTTTGAACAAATACTAAAATAGTATCATTATATTAATATAAAAGAAATGGCTTCCATAATCACAATCGATCAATCCTTCTTCCCTTTCCCTTCTACAGAAAGAGGACGGAACAGTAAACAGGGACTTTAAAAAGACTAAGACCCGAGAACAAGTGACCGAGGCCTTCCAAGACTTTGTCAAAGGAAACGAAAACATCCTGGTAAGCCTGTGTTCGTGTTCGGGCCTTGTGTCGATTATAAAGTCTCCTGTGGCACACAGAGGGGAAGCGAGTGACAGGTGGAGCTACACTCTCTCATTAACCCCCCAGGGTGGTTTGTGAAACTAAGGGTTTCCTTTGTGTGGTGTAGCCCCTTCAGGGTTTTATTGTTTGAAACCAGCTGCTGGCAGGGAAAACCACTCTTCCAGTTGCACACAAACTTCATTATATTACAGAGAAATACACACATGCAAATACAAAGCGCTTTGCATAATGCCGTGGTTGACACATGACTGTAATGTGTATTCTTGAGACATTAAAGTACTGTAAATGTAATCTTAACAGGTTTAAATATTAATAAGATGTTTGCACCTAGCACAAAGCAATGATATTCATGGCAGGATTCCCATGTTGTAACAGGGGTGTTTCCTTTAAAGTTCAGCCTTATAGACAAACAGTTCCATAGAACCTGTCCTTGGCTTCTCGTGGAGCATTTATTTAACCCCATGTTTGTCCACAGTGTGTCCTGGAACTTGATGTGCATCCTGATCCTCTGTGATTAGTCTGACAAATGTGCTGTAGATTTTACAGAGGAACCTGCTTTTATTTTCACACTAAATGTACAAACCCGATTCCAAAAAAGTTGGGACACTGTACAAATTGTGAATAAAAACAGAATGCAATGATGTGGAAGTTTCAAATTTAATTCAGAATACAACATAGATGACATATCAAATGTTTAAACTGAGAAAATGTATCATTTTAAGGGAAAAAATAAGTTGATTTTAAATTTCATGGCATCAACACATCTCAAAAAAGTTGGGACAAGGCCATGTTTACCACTGTGTGGCATCCCCTCTTCTTTTTATAACAGTCTGCAAACGTCTGGGGACTGAGGAGACAAGTTGCTCAAGTTTAGGAATAGGAATGTTGTCCCTAATGACTATCTATCATACATTTTTACCATGATTTACAAAAGACACTCACTAAAATGTCGTTCTTGTAACAGTAGTTTTAATCATTTAAAATATAAAAAAATGTAGCATGATCACTCTTTCATTATATAGCCTATTTTAATAAGTACAGGTTAGAATAAGTATGTTTCATTTTTACATAAATATATATGTTACACTAAATGACAGTAGAACATTATTTCACCCATATTTTGACATTTTGCTTTCACAAACGCTATTTGAAATATTAAAGTAGACACTTGCATTTAATATGCATTCTATGTATATAAAATAAGTTTAGTAAATTTAATTTGATGCAGACACCAAAATGGGACATATACATGTATATTTACTGTAATGAAAAAAAGCCTTATTTCCTCATTACATTATATCTTTCTATTACATGCAGCCAATATTATTCTACATGAATACAGTACTTGTAACACTACAATTGTAGGGATTTTTATAGTTTTATAGTTACTTACACTTTGTCTCTTTTCCCTCAGCATTCCTATCTGAACCGACTACAAGAGGTCAAGGACACTTTGGAAATGTCACCGTTTTTCAAAACGCACGAGGTAAACAGTCACACTTTTGTTTATCATCTTAAAACACATTAGCTGCACTTAAGACCATGGAGGAATTAGTAAATGTAACCTTTTACCCACCCATGTGATGATAGCATGTGAAAATGTGGAAAAATAATACACAATAGCATCCATGCAAAGACCGGCTCTGAAGTAATTATCTGATTACACTGGATGCTCAAAGCCAGAATAGCAACTGGGTTGTATTAAAACAAAGAGTTACACAACCTCTTTTAATAGACTTTAAAGACAAATATTCTAGATACACTTCATGCGTCGTCAGTGTCAGAACTTTGTTTTAATACAAGGAGGTAGAACAGGCTATGCAAACACAGAGCCTTGTTTATTCACATTAATAGATAACAAAAACAAACTGCATGCTGGAAAAACAGGGCACAGTTATATCTGTTTAATAAGTGAGCGTGTGTTTGCAGCACAAACATAATGGAAACAGGATTTTTGTGTCTATTGTGTCATGTTTACACATGTATTTGTGATGAACCATTTAAAGTCTTGTAAAGATGCGACACGCTAGGAACAGATTTGGACATTTAACGCATTTCCGTGTTGTGCGTGTGTCCCAACTCTTCGCATCTCTCGTGTTCAGGTGATTGGCAGTTCTCTACTCTTCGTCCATGACAAACGGCAGCAGGCAAAAGTGTGGATGATAGACTTTGGGAAGACTACTCCATTGCCGGAGGGGCAGGAGCTGAGCCACAGGGCCACCTGGGTGGAGGGTAACAGAGAAGACGGCTACCTCTACGGCCTAGACCACCTCATAGACATTATTTCCAGTGTGCTAACGCCTAAACCTCCACTAGAGTAAGAGGATTCCATCTCCTCTCCCTCCTGCACTACAGTTCAAAACCTTGCTGGGTTCCCCTAAAGCTATCCTAACCGATCGCCCCGTCTCACCAAAACAGAAAACTATAAAACTTAAAACAAAAATGCCAGCCGCAATGGCCTTTAAAAAAAAGAGTGTGTATGTTTGTAAACTTGTAGATGCTGTACATATAGTGTAAATGCCAGTGTTTTAGTTCAGAACATGTGTGAATAGGATTTTTGCAGCTAGTGCTTTAACAGGCAGGTGAATCTTAAAGCCACACTCCCTTAATGTGCGTTCTTTTCAACATGCTAGTGTTACGGAAAAGTGTAAAGCACTTACAGCTATGTTTTACTCTGCGATTGTTTTAATGTTTTGTTTTAAGATGCTGCAGAAAAACGTACCGTTTTTTTTTTATTTTACACCTAGACAGCATTTTTATTTGAAACAAAAATCTACATTTTAAAACCTTTAACAATCATATCGACCACTAGATGTTTGAGATATTTATATTTGCAGGATTCTAACAATATTGGTTGTTTTATGTTTTTTTTTATCCTGTTAACATAATGTAAGTAGTGTTAAAATACATCATTTTTACTGAGTGCCTTTTGTAGAACAAATTCTCCCATTTGGTGGATGGTCTTATGTTGTGCTTTATATTTAAATTCTTCATATTGACATTCCTTAAATTCAGTCGCCATTTTTGTGCCCAAGTAGGGCTGGGTATCAACACAGATTTTCTAGTTGATTATAACTCAGAAATTCTCAATTCAATTCTGACTTTAATTTGATGTAATACGATTCCGATTCATTTGAGTATACAGCATTTTGGTTATACTGTCTATTCTCTCTCTGCTAATGCTGTCAAATATTCAGGGGAGTGTTCTTGACTAATTTAAACTTGTAATTCATCTTTTGAGCTATTCTAGGCGTGCCACGTGTTTTTGATTTACTAGAAAGAAACGACTCATTTTGGGTCTGACGCTATGTGTTTTTGCTAAGTCACTAAGATTCACTAATAAGATTAAGATTCATGAATATGAAAGATGTTTCCTGGCATCATTTCGTAGGACATGGCCATTTTTATTGCATCATATTAAAAACAGACTGCAAATTCACTTTCTGAACTGACACATTGACAACTATGATATTAAAAATACGATTACTTTTTCCATGACACTAAAGATTCAGCAGCAGGGTGTAAAATCGAAGTAAAGGCCCGTTCACACCAAGAATTATAACTATAATATTCCGTTTATCGTAAGCATGCCCTGCAGTTTTGTTGTCTGCTGCTTTAAATGCTCAAGGATGGATTCCGATTGGCCCTCAATTGTTTTTATCATTCATCAGCTGGAAAAAGTAGTTTTGAATGTTATTCAAAGGACATTGTTCCTCTATCATTAAAATTTTGCAGTGGACTCTGCTATTTTTATACATTTATAATGATTTTAAAACAATTTTATCCTTGATGTGACTTTAGTCATTTCAGCAGAACACAGTGCCATCTGTAGGACGGGAAGTGCGGTGCAATATTAAGAAATGAAATTGGAATCATTCAAATGAAGATCATGATTAATTGGAAAATCTATCATTTTACTCAAGCCTATGCCCGAACAGCTTAAAATAATAACTGAGTGCCAAGGTTTTTCTCAGGAAGTGGCTCCCATTCAAGAAGACTTTAAAGGGTTAGTTCACCCAAAAATTACAATTCTGTCATGAATTACTCACCCTTGTGTTGTTCGGACCCCGTAAGACCTTCGTTCATCTTCGGAACACAATTTAAGATATTTTTGATGAAATTTGAGGGCTCTCTGACCCTCCCATAGACAGCAAGGTAACTACCACGTTCAAGGTCCAGAAAAGTACCAAGATGATCAACAAAGTAGTCCGTGTGACATCAGTGGTTCAACTGTAAAGTTACAAAGCTACGAGAATACTTTTTTTGCACAAAGAAAACAAAAATAACGACTTTATTCCACATTTTCGTCTCTACTGCGTAACTTTGGACGCGCGTTCACGATAGTACCATGAGGCAAGCATGTGGCGGCGCCGGTGCTGATCCAGATCCAGATCTGGACCTTGAACGTGGTAGTTACCTTGCTGTCTATGGGAGGGCTTCATCAAAAATATCTTAAGTTGTGTTCCGAAGATGAACGAAGGTCTTACGGGTTTGGAACAATTTAAGATATTTTTGATGAAATCTGAGGGCTCTCTGACCCTCCCATAGACAGCAAGGTAACTACCACGTTCAAGGTCCAGAAAAGTACCAAGATGATCAACAAAGTAGTCCGTGTGACATCAGTGGTTCAACTGTAAAGTTACAAAGCTACGAGAATACTTTTTTTGCACAAAGAAAACAAAAATACTGCGTAATACTACTGCGTAACTTTGGACGCGCGTTCACGATAGTACCATGAGGCAAGCATGTGGCGGCGCCGGTGCTGACCCAGATCCAGATCTGGACCTTGAACGTGGTAGTTACCTTGCTGTCTATGGGAGGGTCAGAGAGCCCTCAAATTTCATCAAAAATATCTTAAATTGTGTTCCGAAGATGAACGAAGGTCTTACGTGTTTGGAACAACACGAGGGTGAGTAATTAATGACAGAATTTTCATTTTTGGGTGAACTAACCCTTTAAATCTGTCATTACCGGCTTGTGGTATGTTTTCAAGTTCCCTGTGAACACAGTCTCGACTATTTTTTGTCTTTGAAAAATCCATAAGAGCTGCAAACACCAACCTTGGAATCGCTATAGTGACTTTGTCTATTCGGTTAAAACAATAACTTTTCTACAAGGTAAAATAATTTTTTTTTAAAAACACACTGTCACCTTAACTCGCATCTGTTGACCAAAAATTTCAACCATTCCACGCAAGTTCAAACAATGTGAATAGTCACAAGAGCCTTAAGTGATGTTGTTCTTCCTTTGTAAAGTGCCTGAAGGCGCCGCTCGATGCAGTGCCTCCGAATGCTGACTCGCCACTCTTCAGAGCGCATCATGTTTGAGAGAGGTGATTGTTGTTTGCATGACTATTTGCCATGCAAATGAACCATCCCTGCATACCCCCAAACAATGAGATAATGCTCCAAGCAAAATATCGCTGGAGATAAAAACTAATTTGTTGGTCAGTATGGAAACCATGTGCTGACACCAGCATAAATGCAATCAGTGATTAGTGGTTGTTGATTTAGCCCGGGGCGAGGAACACCTAGGGCAGACCTACACGTTGGGACGTCAACACGACGCACTCCAGTCACACAGTAAAGGCAGAGGGGTTATCGAGAGGCCTCCAACCAAATGTCACCACGTGTTTTTATCCATCATTTTATTTATGATGAGATTTTGCTGTCGTTAAATGACCTTTTATGAATGCAAAAGGAACAGAGAGGACAAAAGGTTAACGGGTGGTGTGGAAACATTTCTCAAATCCCTGTCCCACAGCTGCAGTTCCCTAAACATGCTTAAAATGGGTAGGAAAAATGGAATGGGTCAAATCATAGCTGCTGTAAGTGATTTTTAATAGGCCTAACACACACAAACTGTCCTCGCTATTTGACTATGGGAGAAATAATACTTCTCTTCTGGTTCTGTAATCAGGCACAAAATTGCTGCTGGTTAGCCAAGAGAGAGAAAAAGATCTAATTATATGAAAAAATTACAGCCCTAAAAATGTGACACATATAAATCATACATAATAATACAATGAAACACTTGCTAGGAAAAATAACACTTCTCTATTCTGGCAGTGTAAACAGCCAAAACAACTGCTGTTTGTTAGTCAAGAGAGAGGAAAATATCTCTAATATTTTTTAACACATGGCTACTTTCCAGAAACATACTCTTTGCCATAATGATGGTTTAGTAACGACATCTACCACAAGATGTGTCACTAGCCCAATAATAAAAGAAAAAGGAGACTTGTTTGGAAACCAAAAATATTTTTGCTTTTAGAGGCGTAAATACAATTGCTTACAGCAGCTTTAATCCGGTCTAAGAGGTTTCGGGTTTATTTATTCTCCCAAAATTACATTTTTCCAAAGTAAATCTTAAAGCCAGATGTACTTTCTCCCTACACACGCTTAAAAATAGAAGTAAGTACTCCCCCTGCTGTTTACGGTGCTGTATTACAAAGAACAAACTAAACTGACCAAGTCCTTCTTCTTGCCCTCAATGTTTTACATTGCATGCCATATTTGTGAGAGGTCATAAACTGTGGGAATTTCTAGTGGTGTCATATGCATACTTATATTTATATTTTGTTATATTTTGCACAAGAACACTAAATGTAGCTGCATTGTTTTTTCTTCTCTTGTTTGTTTGGCTTTACCTCCCATATCTTGGTGATATAGCGGTTCACTGTAATGTAAGCTAAGCTCATTGCTGTGTAAAAAAATGTGCAAATGTCTTCAGAGAGTGCTCTGTCTCTTTAAGAAAATAAATCTCTGAAACCAGTGACATTTGACCCCGTTGCATTATGTTATGTCAAGGCCTTGCTGCACAAGGAACATTTACACAGCTCAACCCTGCTGTATGTTTGCCATCTTAATGCAGCAATGAATTATTATGCTTGGTTGTACAATTTTACCAGATCAATTTGTCAAAAATACACATGGTTTGGCTTTTACTTATGGATGTTTGTAAATCTGGTGATTTTACAGATTAATTAAATACAGATTAAGAGAATAATGAATTAATGTAGCCTTTCGCAAATTTTAAAGTTAATACTTTTTTTCATATTGTACATTGTAACATTGTGTTTCCAAAATGTTAGTTTTTAATTTATTATTATGTATTTTTAGACAAATTAGTATGGAACTACAATATTGACTATTTATTGGTTGTCAGCCATAACATAAAAAGGAATTATTGATTTATTGTCAGGATTTTAATATCACTGCATCCCTATTTAAATTTTTTTTTAAATTTCAACAGGCTGCCATTGGGACATAGATGTCAGTGCTCCTATTTTGTAATAAAAGTAATGAGTTATGTAGAACCATATAGTTTATGCCATCTCCTTCCACTTTATTTTACTTAACACTACATACACAGCCAAAAGTATCTGGAGACCTGAACAATGTACCCAATTTATGCTAGTTAAACATTTTTATTGAAAACCAAGAGAATTAAAGGAATAGTTCAACCAACAGGGGATGGACATTTTAACTTATGAAAGCAATATTATGGATAGAGGACTTGTATATTAGCCAGAGGCAATATTTTGATGACTCAGCTTTCCACTTCCCAAGATGTTAACTAATGGACTGGAGTCATGCAAATTACTTGTGGATTATAGTGATGTTTTTATCAGCTGTTTGGACTCTGGCGGCACCCATTCACTGCAGAGGATCCATTGGTGAGCAAGTGATGTAATGCTAAATTTATCTAAATCTGTTCTGATGAAGGAAGAAACAAATTCAACTACATCTTGGATGGCCCGAGGGCGAGTAAAATTTGGTTCAACAATTCCATTAATAACAACTATTCTTCTGGGAAGAACATACTTTTGGCCATAGTGTATTTATATTTTACATGTAAGAACTGCCAGCAAAAGATATATTTTGGGAAAGAAATGCTTTCTATACCTTGCAGGAGATAAATAAATGGTCACTAGATGGAAGGTCAAACAGACATCTGAACACCAGCACAAAAAGTAAGTTCCATGATATACCTTTAAAAGTCTTAAACTGGTAAATAACACCCTATGATTAAAGCAAGTTCTGTTCTTTGTTCTTTCAAAGTGAATAGTTGCCACCTAGTGTCTCTTTTGTTTAATGCACTGACATAGTCTAAACCAGGGTTTCTCAAATCTTGCCCTGGAGGGCCAATGCTCTGCAGAGTTTAGCTCCAACCCTGATCAAACTCACCTACCTGTGATTTTCTAATGATCCTGAAGACATTGATTAGCTTGCTCAGGTGTGTTTGATTAGGGTTAGAGCTAAACTCTGCAGGAAAGTGGATCTCAGATTTGAGGATCCCTGGTCGAAACCTTATCCATTTTTTCCCCCAAATTACTTCCTCTTGACATTGAGACACTTAAAACAGATAAAGGTTCAGTCAGTAATACAGACCAGCAGTCTGTACAGTGGTTACATATTTTTGGCATCCATCTATCCTGACCTGATCAGATGTAGCTATTAGCCTATGGTGCAGCAGAGTGTGAACAAATAAAACTATTTTTATATGGCATAAATAATGGAGGTTAAGCAGCTTATTTTTTTATTTTCTGCTGTCGAATAAACTGGACTTCCTTATTTAGTCATACTTGGACTGAGTCACAGTGCTGGCAATGAGCCTCAGAAATATTAGCCTGGGGAGCAGGGAGCTTGGAGTGAGGCCATGTTCAAGAGTGAGGAAGCCAACCGCCCACCAGCCTCACACACACAACTATACTAATAAAAAGGACCATACAGCAAAAACATTAAAAAAATATATGAAGCCCTTGACCCAGAGAGATACTCTACCCACAAAGCACTGTCTGGCATCAGAAAGCACAGTGCTAAAAAATATATTCAGTCATACAAGTCAAACTTCAGAGCAGCTGCTCAGAGGAATATACAAAGCTCAGGAGAGACACCAGAATTTTGGCAAATCTTTAGTCCTAATTCAGAAAGAGTATCGATTCTCTGTATGGAAGAAGTGAATACTGATAAAGTTTAACTTGCATTAACTAGCATTTAATCTATAGATCAAATTTGCGTTCATCTTGCATCTAATCATGATGACTGATACACAGAAAATGAGGCAAATCAATAAAGAGCTTTCATTAATTCTACACCTTGGACTAATCAATAGAATGTGACACACACAGGCCTTACAAATAATACTCAAATGAATTTAAAATAAAAAATATATATTTATCTACATCTGACAAATTATTATACAGATGAATTATAATAGGCTATAAATTAAAATAGCCCAATACTAAGTAGATAACAATCGGTTTGGGCCACAGACGAATGCTGAATCAATTAATATAGCAATGATAAGCAATCCAAGTTACATGTCATCCTCTGTTAACTTCTCTCTCATCTAGCTATTTGTTTGTCTTACCTGTACCTTGTTTATTAGATGTTGTCCTGAGACTGAGTTTAGCAATCAATCAAAGTGATCACGTTTTCCACAACAATCCCAGGCCATGTTTAATCTAGGCAGCTACCGTTTGAGCCGATAGATGGCGCCATTCAGTTATTAGAATTTTCGTTGATACGAAAAGACAGCGCTGGATCGCGAAGGACGAAAAAACTGCGATTGACCAATCAGAAGCAAGTATTCCAGTGGGCCTTAAAGGGATACTCCACCCCAAAATTAAATTTTTTTTGGTCATTAATCACTTACCCCCCCCCCCCCCCCCCCC